>NC_133650.1:90546079-90799821 GCF_009905375.1 Apium graveolens | reverse complement strand
AAACTTCATTATTTATCTCATCAATATTTTGTTGATAAGATGAATTACCCTGTTGAATTGATAAGATCATGACTAAAGGATTAGCAAATCAGGACGTGTGTTAAATAGTGAGTACCATGGTGGAATTGAGATTCTGGCAATAAGTTGTAAAGAATTGATATTATTTAAGGTAAGAGGATTAACATTATTCTAAGGAATGGATTAACTATTTAAGCGTGATACCCAGATAAACCGTCATGATGAAAAGATAGTTCTGAAGACTCCAAATGAGAATGTGACGAGGTTTAGAAGATGAAGGAAGGTAAAGAATTTGTTAACGATGACTTAAGCTAAGAGGTTACGGTGACCAAAAGGTAAGCACTACGGTGATTATGAATGAAAGTCAGGAGTAAACAGAATTTGAAGATTTTATAGTAATTAATGAGTTTCAAGATATGTTTCCAGATAAGTTACCAACATTTCCCCCAGATAGAGACATTAAGTTCGTGATTGACTTAGCAACTGAAATGAAACAAGTGTCCAAGGCCCCACACTGAATGGTGACAGTTAAAATGAAGGAGTTAGCAAAGCAAAAGCAAGAGATGTTAGAAAAAGGAGCGATTAGACCTAGTGTATCCCATATGGTGTACCGGTATTATTTGTTAATAAGAAAGATGGAAGTAGGAGATTATGTGTCGACTAGTGAAAGCTCAACAAGTTTACTATCAAGAGCAAGTATCTGTTACCTCGAACTAATGATTTGTTTGATCAGATAAAAGAAGCAGAGTATTTTCTAAGATTGATTTAAGCTTTGGGTATTATCAATTAAAGATTAAACCTATGGACATATCAAAGATAATTTTCAGAACTAGGTACTGTTGTTATAAAATTCTAGTATTGTCATTTGGATTAACCGATATACCAGTAATATTTAAACTTGATGGACGGAATTTCTAAGGAATATCTGGATAAGCTGTATTTGTGTTGCTTAAAGTCAACAGGACCATGCAAAGCCTTTAATGATAACTGGGGAATTGGAGAAGAAAGAAGTTGTATGTAAAGTTTTCAAGATGAGAGCTTGGATGACAGGAAGTATAATTCTTAGCATAAATAGTCAATGAGGAGGAGACCAAAGGGGATCCAGCAGAGATTAAAGTTACTATGAATAAAGAAAGACCAAAAGCACCAACAAAAGTAAGAAGTTTTATTATTGACCGTTATTATCGGAAATTTGTTCAAGATTTCTTGAGAATTGCAATACCTTTGACGAAGCTAACCAGGAAAGGCAAGAAGTTTATATGAAATGAAAGGGTGAAGAAAATTTTGCGGAGTTAAAGGAGAGAATGGTTATAACACCTGCTTTGTCACTTTGAAAATATCAAGGAGATTTGGTAGTTTATAGTGATACTTCTCATAAGGGAATAGGAGGTGTGTTGATGCAGCACAATAAAGTTATTGTATATGCATCCAGACAACCGAAACCTTATGAGTAGAAGTACCCTACTCATAATTTGGAATTAGAAGTAATAATAATATTCCCTTTAAAAGATTGGGAAACATTACATGTATAGAGGAAGGTGTAAGATCTATACGGACCATAAGAGTTTGAGTATGTATTCACTAGGAAAAGCAAATGTAGTGGCAAGCAATAAGCAAAAAGGAGAAAATAAACATAGAGACTGCACCGAAAAGAATTACCTATGGAATTTCAGAAGTTGGAAGTCAGATATATAATCCAAAGGAAACAAGGATGGGTAGTATGACCTTTTAGTCAGAGTTGCTTAGAAAAAGATAAAGAGATGTCAAGAGAAGATAATGGATCAGGATGTTAACAGTTTAATGAGAGGAAATTTATTCACTTAAAAGAATGATCACGGTATCATCAGATTTTCTTTCAAAACTTTGATGTTATGAGTGGCTGAATTAAGGAATGAGATCTTAAAGGGAATTCAAAATCCTAAGTATTTAATCAACTCAAGAAATGCCAAAATATACAGAAATTTAAAGAAGAAAATTGCAAGCCAGTTATAAAAAGGAAATTTCAAAATGGATTAGGAAGTGTTAGGCATAACAAAGAAGTAAGGCAAGTGTCAGAAGCCTAGTGGATTATTACAACCATTAGAAAGAGAGAATGGAAATAGGAGTATATTACTCTGGATTTCATAGTCAGATTACCAAGAACGAAAGCAAACCACGATGCTAATAGAATTATGGTAAACAAGTTGGCTAAATCAGCTCATTTCTTGCCTATTAAGGACAGATATTCACTGGATAAGTTGGTTCACATATATTTGAAGGAAATAGTAGTTGTCATGGGATCCCTGCGTCTATTATATCAAATTAAGATCCATGATTTAATTCAATATTTTATAAAAGTTTTCAAGAATATTAGGCACCTAGTTAAATATGAGTATAGTTTATCGTCCGCAGACTGACAGCCAAGAGCGAGAAAATGATCTAAACAATTGAAAACATGTTACGTGTTTGTGCCATTGATTTTAAAGGAAATTGAGATGAGCATTTGCCCTTAGTGGAATTTGCTTACAATAACTCCTATCATTCCAGTATCCGAATGCCTCTTTACGAAGCTCTTTATGAACGCAAATATCGAACACCAGTATATTGAGATGAATACGGCGAACGTGAAATACTTGGACTAGAGTTACTACAACAGATAAAAGAAGCTGTAGAGATTATTTAGAAAAGGTTAAGTGCCACGCAGGATTGTTAAAGGAAATGTGTAGATCAAGTTAGAAAGAGTACGGAATTTGAAGAAGGATATTTAATATTGTTAACAGTGTCACTGTGAAAAAGGAATCATCGAAGATCAGAAAAGAAAAAAAAGCTGAGTCTGAGATATGTTGGACCTTTTGAAATTTTGAAATATGTCGGTAAGATAGCATACGAATTAGTGTTACCCCGCATGGGTAGCATATTCACATTGTTTTTATGTGGCATGGTTAGAAAAGTACAATATAGAATTCTAGACATACGATAGAATATGAGCCGATAGAACTTCAGCCAGAATTGTCCTATGTTGAGAATCCAATAGGGATTATAGAAAAGAAAGAGAAAGTGTTAAGAAAAAAGTTATAAAACTAGTAAGATTATTGTGGAAACCCGAGGGTTGAAAGAATAACCCAAGGTTCAGAAAGTGATATACGTGAAATAGTGCCCTGAGTTATTGCTTGAGTGATTCTAAGGACAGAATCCTTTTAGGGGGGAGGATGTAATATCTGGGATATGACGTGTAATTATTGTTGCTAATAAATAAATATTATGTAATTATTATATGAATTTTTGGTGAATTATTTGTGAAGTGATATTTGTGTTTAGATATGTAAATATGATATAATTTGAGTATTTTAATTTTTATAAGTCCAAAATAAAGTATAGATAATTGTGATATTTTTCTATCAATTTTTATGTTGATTTATGATTTTATAGAAAATTTATGGATTTAGAAAATTTATGGATTTAATAAATTATTTTTCCGAGTATTCAAAACTATTTTGTATAATTGGGAATCAGCCGAACTTAACCGTTTTTACGTTTTTGTAACCCGAAACTCTTCCGAGAACTCCTTCCTAACCTAATTGCAATATTCTGAGCATTTTCCATGTTTTGACTTTTTCGATCCAACACTCGCTATATGGGTATTAGTGCATAAATCTTTAGGGATCTCGACCATTGCACAGTTAATAAACCATTAAATATATGTGTGTATAATATGGTTGGCAAAGTCTGATAGAGGTCGTAACTCACTTACACTGAGGAGCCACCCAACCTTAGACCGAGCTTGTGAAGTCTTATGGCGGTCGTAACTCACTTACACGGAGGATCCACCCAACCTTATGTCGAGAATTTAAAAAACCATATATATTTATATAGTAGTACTGTATCAATAAAGGAGACATAGAAATCTTTTGTTAAACTTGAACGATGGCTAGTTCTAAGTAACGAAGATTTTAAGATCTATTCTACTACTCAACTTGGGGCTATTAACTCGCATGACTTGTCATGTTGAAACTTGTCTGTCTTTGTTCTTGGTTCATTAGAGAGCACTTTGTTAAGCTAAGCACATACGCACACTCTGTACTTGTGTTAACTATATTGTGATATTAATTGTGTGTGAGCTTGATATGTCTAAACTTGGTGCATGAGCTGAGAGTTCTATCTGGCTTGGCATACACTATGATGTTTGAGATCTTTCTATTGTCAATCATTTAGTTGCATTCATATAGTTGCATATTACATGGGTTAGATGGATTTTGTGGGTACATTCACTATAGGCCCTCACGAGACCTTACTCGTCCACTAGGGCTACCTTGGGGTTTAAAGGGCTTGTTGCATATGCCAAATGCAACCGTCATCACCTTACAAAAGTGGTACTAGTTAATAATATATTATATTAGTTTACACGAGTATGTGCAAAATACTAAGTGTGGGGATATATGATAGAGTATATATTTATATATATTTCCGAGCATTTACCATGTTTTGACTTTTTCGATCCGGTGTACGGTTTGTCCTGTGCGGGTCCCGGAGCAATATTTTTGATACAAAATTTGTTTCAGTAAATCAATAAAACTCGTATTTTCGATAAACGAGATCTTTTTATTAAACTATTATAATTATCACCTTGTAGTACGTGTAACCAGGCGCTGAGACCAAGACCGCAGTACAAATTGTACAGATTTGGATAATTATCCCAAAATTGGTACCATTTTGGATCTGTTTTCTTCAGATGAACGTAATATTTTATATCCGGTATGATCCAAACGGGGTACCAATATTCCGTAATTACAAATAGCCCTTACCGTATTTTATTTTGTGCATAAAATCATTTGCAGTCAGTAATTATATAATTTTACAGAGAAAAACAGTATATTCATATAAACTTCTGAGAATCAAACTGCAATTTCAAGGCGTTACCGGATTCCGATTGGAAAGCTCGAGTACTCAAAACGAAGGTCTTGAGGTGTTCTATCAGAATCAATAAGCCTTACAACTGCAGAATCAAAGGTTTATTTTCTATATTTTTATTTAAATTCGAATAAATTTGATTTAAATTATGATTTTTGTTCGGGTGATTGTATGGATGATTTGATGATTGCATGTTGTAGAGCTTTTCATCCTGATGATTTTGGTATATTATATGACTGATTTGGAGTCCAATAATGTGTTTAATTTTGTGTTTGATTCTCGAATTGATGAACTAAGGTTTTTAGTAGTTTGAATGTTCTTAATTCAAATTAGGGTTTTCTTTTCTGTTAATTCTCGATAAAATCGGTTACCATCAATGTGTTGAACACATTTCCAGGAGTCGAATTGTGATTTTTAGTTAATTAAACGGACTTAGTATCGAGCAGATCGGAAAAATGGAACTCGCCGGCGACGGCGAGTTTCTTCGATGTTTTCCGGTTGATTTCGCGTCCATTCGCAGAATTAGAAGTTACAGATGAATTGCTGATACTCGATTATGCGTTTCTGGAAAATCGGGTGCCCGTTCGAAGCCGAACGAACAGTTCCGGCGAGGCGGCGGTGGTCGCTGGCGATAATTTACGGTTTGGCCCCCGTATTTTTGAAGGTGGTGACTTTAAATCCCCCGAGTTTTAGTATTTGCAAATAAACCCTGATAGTTTTAAAAACTCACACTTTTCACCTTACGATTGGAAGTTTTCAAATCTTACACTTTAAACCTTGGAATTTATATTTTTCTAAAAACAAAATTTGTTTTATTTATTTATTTATTATAATTTCAAAATTTCTTTTTAAATGTTGATATATCTTAATTAATTAGTTGATTAATGATTAATTATTTAATTGATCAATTAAATTTAAATACTAATTGATTAATTAATTTAATTAATTATTAATTAATTAATTAATTTGATTTAATAATTTTAAAATGGTTTATAAATTCCTGAAAAATAATTTCGAGCTTTAAAATATTATTTTAAATTATTTTCAAGGCTCGATAATTATTATAAAATTATTTTAGAGTCAGATTTGAGTAATTAAACTCTGTTTATTACCCGAAATTGATCCAACGACCCGTTTTAATTCCGAAAAATGTTTAAAATTTCGTATTAAATACCTGGAAAATCATTTTGACCCCGAATCTACGTTGTAAAATTATTTTCATTGAACATCTTACGTGTTATGTGTTAAATGTGAGCTGATTGATGTGTTAAATAAGTATGTGTATATTATATGATTGTTTTGATCGTATCTTTCAATCCGTAGATCGGATTTGGGTGAAGTGAAGGGTAGATGAAACCTTATGACATCCATGTGACGATTAGAATAATGTGAGATGAATATTGATAGATATTTATGATGCCTAGCAGAGTAAGCAAGGCGTAGAAAGGGAAGCAGGTGATTAGAAAATGGAATTGATGCGTAGAAAATAAAGCAAGTGATCTGAGAATAGAAGCGAGGCATAGGAAAAGCAGACGAGTGGTTGATGAATAGAGTCATTAGACGAGTACAAGTGAAGTTGGAATTTTTTGTGATAAGGCAAGTATTTCTAAACCTTTCTCGAGATATATTGCAAATATTCCTAAATTCTCTTGTGACATATTGTTAATATTCAAAATAGCTCTATTTTATATTGTGAGTACTTTGAATCCTACAGCCTTGAACCTGGATCACATCATTTGATCTTTGAGCCGTAAGCCTTATTCTTTGTAAACCATCCCTTGTTGATTTTTCGGATACTAAACCACACAAGTATGATACTACTCTCCAAATATATAACCACCAAACACTGGAACAGAATTGTTTGAACATACAGAAACTTCTATACCCCAACCATTCTTTGTAACATCAAAGAACTAAACTTTGAAAAATTATTAATCATCTAATACCTGATTCTCTTACAGGCTGGAGGCCATTTCTTATACTTACCTTGATATACCTTCCTAATACTCATGTATCGTATCATAATTTTATACAAATGTTTATCATTATTGATTATAATCTTGTTTTATTGAGTTATATTGTTTATCATGCTGAACTGCTTTAGAATTGGATAGTTTTCTTTATGTGGACCAGATTTGTGATCAGACCAGATTCGTGGTCGAATTAGGCCAATGTGTGCCTTGGATCCAGTTTATAGAGCATAGCTGTGTGCCTTGCTCGGGGTTAGTGTGTGACTGATCAGCAGCCTAACCTTGGTTTTAAAATTTAAAATGAATATTCAATTATAATGATTGCTTAACAAGAAACTTCATTCTCCCGAATCATCTCATTTGATCATTGTTTAACCTCAATTGTTGTTATTATGACTTGCTGAGCTAGTTAGCTCACTCTTGCAAATCTTCTTATGTATTTTACAGCTAAGAAGGTTATGGTTGATAATGAGATATCCCAGTCCAGTGTGCGAGCTAGGATTCTAGAACGAGTTGCTTTGAGTCGGCAGAAGCTTTATATTATAGTTAAGATGTGTAAGCTTAATAGAATACTTTCATTATCAGTTGTAAGTTAAATTAGTTGGGATTTGGAATGTTGTAATAAAAGTTAAGGTTGTGGCTTGTTTTCATACTTTAACCTGTTGCGATCCATGGTTATGTAAAGCAGGGTCATTGCAAATAATATTCCATATACAGGTTTATATAATGTATATGTGTTGTGCACCCCAAACTTCTGACCCGGGTTTGGAGGGCGCCACAAGAACGAGGAAGACATGACATATACTTTAGATTTGATGAGTCCAATACCGGGATTGTTGGGAATCTGAAACAAGTTTCGATGACTATACTGTAAGAATAAAAAAAATATTTCTTTGATAGAGAGACTTAGTCCTCGGAAAAATTAAGGCATCCTGAATTAGGCAGAAAGGAAAGGCAATGCCTATTTTCAAAGAGTCATCCTAAACATGAACATATTTGGGACAAGGATCCCACAAACTTGGAAGCACTTTGAGAAAATAAGGTACTCAGAATTGACATACCTTAAACCTCAAGGTTTAATATGGTTGAGAATATAAGTAGGACAACTCACCTGGTTGGACTAAGTAGAAATAAGGCTCGTAGAGATCACGTTAATTGAAAGCTCGTGTAGGCCACTTTCCATAAAATTTGAGGGATCGAGGAACGTAAGAAAAAATATGAAGATGCCATCATGAGTTAGAGCTCGTAATAATCTTCATTTAGGTATATTATATGCTCAAACCAGAGCAACGAGCGAAAAGTTATGGCCATTAAAAGGCCAGTGACCCATAATTCATGGTTCCTGGTCTAAAAGACTAGGATTCCTGGTATGCGAGGTTAGGATTCCTAATCGAAAATCAGCTCGACCAGAGTGTTAAAATCACCCATAATTTGACGAGAGTCCTTGTTGGATAGGGGTCGCATCCTGGTCAAAAATCAATCCGACCAGAGCGACAAAATCACCCATAATCCGACGAGAGTCCTCGTTGGAAGGGGGCTGCATCCTGGTCGAAAATAAATCTGACTAGAGCGACAAAATCACCCATAATCCGACGAGAATCCTGATTGAATTCGACCAGGATGCATCCTGGTCGAAATTCTACCAAGAATTCACGTCAAAAGGGTACGAATTCCTGATCTGAAAGGTGCAAATTCCTGGTCTACAATGATTAGAATCCCTCAATCATGTTGCATATGACCCCTCCACAAAAAATATATTTATTATTCAAATAATAAATATAAGGAAGAAAAATATTATTAGAAATAATAATATTAAAATTCGGATCAAAATTATCTGTGTGAAATTTTATCCAGGTTGGACACCCCTAATTTGGGGGCCAATATTATTCAAAAAAATTTGAATAATTAAATTTTATTATTTATTAATAATATTTTGAAAAAAAAAAGAGAGAAAAAGAGAAAAAAAAAGAAAAAAAAAGTGAAAAAAAAGGAAAAGAAGAAGAAAAAAAGGGAGAAAAGAAAAAAAAATAGAGAAGAAGAAAAAAAGAAAAAAAGAAAAAAAAAAGAAAAAAGAAAAAAGAAAAAAGAAAAAAAATACATATATATACAGGTCGAATTCCAATCGACCAGGAGGGAATGGGGGAAAAGGTGGCAAATTGCTACATAGTACCCCTAGTTTCTTGAACTTTGCACGATGGTTCCTGGAGTTTAAAAGTTGACACATTTAATTATGAAAAATACCCGGAGGTATAGAAAAATTCCTAAAATATTAGGAAAAGTTATGAAAAATATTACAACTGGTATTTTTTAGTTGAATTATGTGTATATATATCAAGAGCGAGTCAATTATGTGCTTTTATAAGTCTTAAGGGTCATATTCCGCGAGTTGTAAATTAAATATTTCTTTGGAAAATATTTGAGAAAAGAAATGTCTTTATTTGAGTAATTTGTGATATATTATTATTAATATTAGTTTTTGGAAATTCTTTATATAAAAACTTGTTTCCTTTAAATTTTTGAAAGTGATCTCAAAAAGTTTCTAAAATCCTAAACTATTTTATGGTACGACTTTTGTGATTTATAGATTTATATTTTTATTTATAAAATTCTTTCTTTAGAATGATATTTGATTAATTAAATTAATAATTTGCCATTTACTATTATACCCTTGCATGCAAAAATTCACTCAATTGAAGGGAAGGGTATTCTTGTCAAATCCTACCCCACTAACTTCACTTTAACTAGTCAATTTCCTAAGTTGCCCTTGCATGCAAACCTTGTTAGTTTTAGAAGAGGGATAAAAAGGTAAATTGATATACACAAACTCACCCTCCTCCTTCCTCCTTTTCTCTCTCGGCCGAAGCCAAGCCCCCCTTTTTGTTCATTTTCTTTCATCCTTTCTTCAAAATTTTTTGCAAGAAATCACCCTCTAAGCCTTGATCACTTGTTTAGTAAGTTAAATATTAAGTGTACTACTTGATTTAAGCTTGCATGTTGAGTTTTGAGTGAGCCTAATGTTGAAAACCTTGATTCTTATGAGTTTAAGGTTCAAAACAAAGGCAAAGCATCAAGAGTGTAAATAATCGATGGTTGAGGGACTTCCTTGACATTTTGTAGGATCATTGCACTCCTTTTCATTTGGAAATGACTCTTTAAGAGCCGAATGGAGTAAAGTTTTGTGTATTTATTTATGATTAAATGCTATGTGAAGCAGTTTTGATTGCATGTTGATATAAAGCTAAATATTTGATTGATCATGATCTTTAAAACCCTTGCATGTCATGAAATACTTGGGATATTGTATGTTAAATGATTGCATGTTGAATTTACACTCAAAATCTTAGAGTACTAAGAGTGCATGTTGAAAACTAGACCATATACTTGATTTTGGGCTTTGAATTTGATTATATGCTTAGATATAACTTAATTTGCTAAAAAATGAGTATACTTTTCTTGACAAGTGATTTATTTTGATAAAATATAGTTTTTACAGTGGGTTAAAGAGTATATTTAATTGGTATTGTGTTTGCATGTTGTTATGGATATCCGTTTGTGCATGATTACTCGAAAATATGATTTAAGTGTTAGTCTTGCTACTTTGTTTGTATAATTTGGTCATGGTGCATTAGAGTATGAATGATCTCCACCACGTGTTAGTGGGTTAGATGAGAGTATTAGGTTAGTAATTATTCTTGGTTAAAGATTGGACTCATGGTTTATAAGTGGGAGTTAAGGTGGAAGGGTTAGTATAAGGTTTGTCTTTTTCCAGAATGTTGCACAAGTCGAATCATGACTTCTGGTCATAACAGAGACAGTTTGAGTGAATATCACTTTTAAGCTTAGAAAGTGGTGTCATTGATAGGCCCTCATTAGGCCTTGCTTATCATTGGTACTAGGGAGTTTGTGGGAGATTTTGAAAGCCATAGTTCAAAGGTTTAGAGTTAAAAGCAAGAGTATAGGACATGGGAGGGCCATCTTTGAGAATAGGCCCAAGGAGGCCTAGGTTGAGCCTTGGTGTCATTCCAAGTGCACAAGTTAGATTTAGGACCTGAGATCCCATTGTAGTAATTTGCGTGTCAAACCTTGAGTGGAAAGGAATTCATTGTCACTTAGAATCATTCGATGTCACCTAATAGTTGCTCGTAGGAACATATTGTCCTTGCACTTAGATTTTGCATCCTTAGAGGTGAGGCCTAAGTTGACCATTGAGTCTAATGGTTAGTAAGAGGTCAGAAGAAGGTTAGGCCATAGGTGTGGCTAAGTGAAATAGAGTTTGGCTGGTAAAGGCACTTCAAAACTTGGAGAGCTAGATGGGTTGCACTAGACTATGTAGCACTTCAAGCCAATCATGTTGGTTGGGTGAGATCATTCATTACTCAATAGTGCACCATTATATCAAAGTTTTATATTATGTGATTAAATGTGTTATGTGATCCTAAATGATTATTTGGGCATAATAAGTGATTAGTAAAGAGTCGAATGTGTAGTTAGGCCTAAACGCCAATATATTTCGAAATTTTAATCAGGATCGAGTTTCTGTGAGAGTGTCTTGATGAGGTCTAATATTTTCTGTAGGCTCAGGAGAAGGTAGTAAGCTTGCCGTCAAAGTCGAGTAGTGCTCCCGGTTGCTTCCACGATCAAGACGAGAGTTAGTCTAGCCTATTTAAAGCAAGTGTTTTACCCTTGTCAATTTTATATGTTGCAAGTGTTCCCGGACTTCCTTGATATATTGCAAGTGTTTTACCCTTGTCAATTCTATATATTGCAAGTGTCATTTGACTCTCTCGAGATATGTACTGAGAATTATTCTAAACTATTACGATATATTGCAAATGTTTTGAACCCCTCCTTTGAATTATGGTTGTATGCTCGTATATTGATCAATAATATTGTTGTCACCATGATATATCGTTACAAATATTCTGATTTCAGATTGAGATATTACAAGTGTTGTGTCATGCTTACAATTATTGTACTTGCTTTAAGTCTATTTATGCTCTTGTTAAACCATACCCTTATCACTGTTTTGTTCCAACTTAACTTAGTAACATAATTGATATCCTTCTATTGCTCATACCATTTCAATTTCCTTGATCACAAAACCCCTATTAATTTTATATTATATCCATATACCCTTGATACCTTGAGTTATCAACAATCCAACTTCATACTTCTTCATATCTCTTTATATCCTACTTAAACTTTGTTACTGGATATGTGACATATCTTACCCTCCAAACTTGAGATCTCTATCTTGTAGAATAATGTTATGATTCTTTTTAAATACTTTCTTTCTTGGTTGTTGAACCATTGATATCCATCTTTGAAGACCATGTTAGTGAAAATTTGATTCATTCTGATAAGAGTTTCATAACTCAAATCCTTGATTGATAATTTAAACCCCTTTGTATAGATCTTTGTAAAGTTCTCCTTGGTATCAATTTTATAAAAGATAATTGCTCTTTAAATAAAAGAATGTTTTCTTGAGATTGGTAAATTGCACTAAGACGCAAGTCCCTTTCACACTTATTATGTTAGGCTTAAACAGCTGTTTGTAATAACTTTTTATTTATTCAGTTATATTTTGTTGGTGTTATTTTGGGGCTATGACAGGTTTTGGTATCAGAGCTAAAGTTTGGAGTCCCTGAACAGTCCATATAGGTTATTAGATATATATATATATAGGAAATACTAGAGTGTAAGTAGATATTATTCAAGTAAGTCGCTAATATTTTCTTTCGTATATATTGTTTCTCAGTAAATAATGCATTCTTCTTCGTCCTCGGCGCCATCTAACACTATATCATTCTTCGTGTATGCTGACTTGAGGCTCCAGTTTGATAGGCTCCAAGGGAAGTACAACCGACTTATGGAGCGACTGGATGTAGATTTTCAGGATGATACTCGGCTTAAGGAGGAATCTAAGGCGCAGTTGATTGCGAGACTCGAGTCCATGACACAGTTCATTAATACTAAGCTTGGGGAGATGCCAGCACACCGTGACCGCAGCAGCCAGTACACCATCAAGATGGTCGCGGATGAACTTCAAGGCATTGTGAAAGTGCTTCAGGGAGAGCAGTGGGAAGGGATCCCGATAGCTCGAGATGTTAACAAAATTTTCTTTCAGAACTATGATGTCGTAGACCTCGAACCTTAATTGATGGCGTTGTAAGATAACTTTGTTTTAATGCTTAATGCACTATTGTTTCATTTCATTATCGTTCAATTTAGCTTTGCTTTCATTTCTAGAATTGTATATCAACTCATTAACTAATCTGAATGCATGTGATTCCCTTAATTTCTTGGCACCTTGGCTTTGATTGCTATACCTTTAACTACCTTGTTAAACCTGTTATATCATAATCATGCTTGCGATTATCGTGAATGTTTCAAGCTTACTTATACATTCCCGTGTCCCAATTTTTCCTATATTTCTACTATCCTGCTTATAATCATGTATCACTTTGCTAAAATCTAGACATCATGTGATCAAATTAACCCTGTGATAACCTAGCTTTGAATTATCTGTCATAATCACACCTGCTTATCACCAATTTTCTTTTTAGAAATATGCCTCCTAAAAAGACAAAGCAAACCAGTACTGCTTCTGCAACCGACCCCAATATCCTTCGAATATTAGAAACTCTGCAACAACAGACCAATGCAATTTCTCAACAATAATAAACTCTTCAATAACAATTCCAACAACAACAATTTCAAAACCAAGAGAATCATGATCAACAACAACATCAACCAGATCCACCAGAACCACCTCAACAAATTATGACTTTCAAGACTTTACAGAATGTGAACCCTCCAGCTTTTCATGATGCCACTAATCCCGTAGTAGCCAACACTTGGATAAGAGAAATGGAGAGATCTTTCGAATTGGTTCGACGAGGGGAAGAATAGAAGGCCATTTATGCCGCATACTTCTTAAAAGGGGAAGCGATTTATTGGTGGGATTCAGTCAAAGCTTTAGAAAAAGTTCAACCCGTTACTTGGACTAGGTTTAAGGAGTTATTTTTGGAAAAATATTACCCCGGGTTTATGGAGAAACAGATGGAGATGAAATTCCTGGAATTGAAACAAGAAAGTATGACCGTCTTGGAATATGAGAAGAAGTTTACAGAATTGTCAAGATTTGTGACTAATTATGTGAACAATGATGAAGAGAAGGCTCAGAGGTTTCAACAAGGGCTCGAATATTGGATTCGAGATAGAGTGTCGCTGTTTGAGATTGGTACCTACGTCGGGGTAGTTCAGAAGGTGGCATTGATTGAAAGTAATGGAGCACAATCCAGAAAGGAAAGAGATGTTAAGAAGATGAGTGAAGTAGTGAGCATAGTAATTGCTAATCAAGAAAAGGTACCAGTGGACCAATTTTTCCCTCAATGTGAGATTGACATCTCTGAGCATTAGTTTTCAGTCGACTTGATACTTTTCAAGTTAGGGGAGTTTGATATAATATTAGAAATGGATTGGTTAGGAAAGAATAATGCACAGATAGATTGTAGATTTAAGAAGGTCTATCTTCGAGCAAAGAATGAGAGTAAGGTGATATTTAAGGGCCAGAAGCAAGAGCAGCTATTCCTCACAGCGATTCAAGCCATCAAGCTACTTAAGAAAGGATATGAAGCATATTTAGCCTATGTAGTAGATTCAGATAAGAAAGTTCCTAGCATGGAGGAGATTTTAGTAGTGATAGAGTTCCCTAATGTGTTTCCAGAGGAATTACCAGGACTACCGCCATATCGACAGATTGAGTTTGAGATTAATCTTGCCCCAGGTACGAACCCATTTCGAAGGCACCTTATAGAATGGCACCAACAAAAATGAAGGAGTTAGCAAGTCAGATACAAGAACTTTTGGATAAAGGAGTCATAAGGCCAAGTACTTCGCCATGGGGAGCGCCAGTTCTTTTCATAAAGAAGAAAGATGGAATTATGAGACTCTATGTCGATTACCGGGATTTGAACAAAATGACAATTAAGAATCAGTATCTGTTACCGAGAATAGACGATTTATTTGACCAACTGAAAGGAGCAAAGTGTTTTTTGAAAATTGATTTGAGGTCGGGATACCACCAATTAAAGATTAAACCAGAAGAAATCCTAAAGACGATATTTAGGACGAAATATAGACATTATGAGTTTTTAGTAATGCCTTTCGGATTAACAAATGCCCCTGCAGCTTTTATGGACTTAATGAATCGTGTTTTCAAGAAATACTTGGACCAGTTTGTTGTGGTGTTCATTGATGATATTTTAATATATTTAAAGACGGAAGAAGAGCACGACCAACACTTGTGGATAATTTTGGAGATTCTTAGACACGAGAAGTTATATGCAAAGTTCTCAAAGTGTGAGCTTTGGTAAAACAAAAGTTCATTTTTTAGGGCATATAATTGAAAGCGAAGGAATTAGGGTGGACCCCGCAAAGATCGAAGCAATTATGAGTTGGGAGAGACCAAAGACTCATATGAAAGTAAGAAGTTTTCTAGGATTGGATGGATACTACTGAAGGTTCGTAAAGGATTTTTCAAAGATCGCTACGCCGTTGACCAAGTTGACAAGGAAGAATCATAAGTTTGAATGGAATGCAGAATGTGAAGGAAGCTTTCAAGAATTAAAACAAAAATTGGTTATCACGCCAGTATTGGTACAACCCGATGACAAAGGAGATTTTGTGATATATATAGCGATGTTTCGCATAAAGGACTAGGTTGTGTGCTAATGAAACATAATAAGATGATTGCATATGCATCACGACAACTTAAACCTCATGAATTGAAATACCCAACCCATGATCTTGAATTGGAAGCCATAATGTTCGCACTCAAGATATGGAGACATTACCTGTACGGGGAGAAGTGTAAAATCTACACGGATCATAAAAGCCTAAAGTATATTTTCACCCAGAAGGAACTCAACATGAGACAATGGAGATGGTTGGAGCTAATCAAGGATTATGTCTGTTTGATATATTACCATCCAGGAAAGGCAAATATAGTCGCCGATGCCTTGAGTAGGAAAGAAAGGTTGAATCGATAACCATGCCAAGGGAATTATCTGAGGAGATTGAAAGATTTGAGTTAGAAAACTGTATCTACGGGACGTCGGAATAGTTTTGTCACGGCCTGACTTTTTAGCCAGAACTATTGTAGAAGATAAAGAAATGCCAAGAAGAAGTGATGAGTCCAGAGAATAATTAACTGACGAGGGAAGAGATATGTACGAAGAAGGATGAACAAGGGATATTAAGATTTACAACAAGAATTTGGATCCCTCAAGCGATTGAATTAAAGATCGAGATACTACAGGAAGCACACAACTCGAAATTTTTAATTCACTCGGGGAGCACAAAGATGTATCAAGATTTGAAAAAGAAATTTTGGTGGCCAAACATGAAAAGAGAAATTGCAGAATGGGTCTCCCAGTGTTACACTTGTCAAAGAATTAAAGCGGAACATCAAAGACCGAGCGGATTGATTCAGAAATTGAAGATTCCTGAGTGGAAATGGAAAAATATCGCCATGGACTTCATAGTAGGTTTGCCTCGAACAAAATCCGGACATGACGCCATTTGGGTTATAGTTGATCGCCTTACAAAATCGGCACAATTCTTACCCATCAACGAGAAGACTTCATTGGATAAGTTGGTTCATATGTACGTGCGCGATATTGTGTTACGACACGACGTACCGGTATCGATAGTTTCAGATCGAGATCTGTGATTCAATTTGAGATTTTGGAGATAGTTTTAGGAAAGTTTGGGCATAAAGCTAAATATGAGTACCGCATATCATCCTCAGACGGACGGTTAGAGTGAGCGAACTATACAAATAATTGAAGACATATTGCGCAGTTGTGCAATCGATTTTGCTGGAAGTTGGGATGATCACTTACCATTCATAGAGTTCTCGTACAACAACAGTTACCACTCCAGCATCGGAATGCCTCCATATGAAGCCTTATACGGATGAAGTGCAGATCTCTGACAAATTGGAACAAGGTAGGATAAGGAAAAGTTTTCGGCCCTGAATTGGTTCAGCAAATGAAGGAAACAGTCATCTTAATTCGGAAGAGACTAATTGCTGCTCAAGACAGACAAAGGAAGTATGTTGATCTTGCCCGAAATGATGTGAGTTTCCAAGTGGGTGAAGTTGTATTGCTGAAAGTGTCACCATGGAAGGGTTTGACTCAATTTGGGAGAAAGGGGATGTTAGGTCACACAACACTGTAAAGGGGGTTGAATACAGTGTTTATACAATCAAATCGATTTAACACAAGTATGTAACAAAGATCAAGTATATTTAATAAACTCTATTACAATATGAACTGTTGTTCTCTCTCAGCGATGAACAAATATCACTAAGAGCTGCTAGGTTGCAATGTATAATCTTCTCGATAATGATAACACTTATAGTGTAAACCCTAAGCTGTGTTTATATAGTATACAGTTACAAGATAACTTCTAATTGTTATGGAATATAATTCTGTCTCCTAAAATATATCAATCAGATATCTTCTACAAGTCTTCTAGTCCTCTAACTCTTTCTATGCATATCTTCTATTATTTTAGTCTCGATCTTCTCCTGTAAACCAGCTTCATTCCTTAACTGAAAGTCTTCCTGTAATTAAGTTCTGATATGACCTTAAGTTCTTACTTAAGTAAGTCCTGATTTCAGTAAGTCCTGATATGTCATATTGTTATGTTCTGAAATCTAAATACAAATCATATTAGACATGACATCTCAAATATATCCAACAATCTCCCCCAACTTGTAAATTATGCAAAATATACAAGTCAATCTGAATCCAAAGTGATTCTTGACAAAGTTTGATATCAGCTTTTCTTCTTTATTCCTCAGGACTTGAGATAGTGTAGTCTTAACTTGCTTCATCTCTTCACCCTGACTTCCAATCTGGTAGATTGCAGTCCTTAGAGCAGAGATATGGTTTCTTTTTAAACCATCATCCAGCCTTATTACCCTTGGATGAGAAGAATCTTCATTATCGCATAGACATTTCTCTTTCAGTATCACTTCAAGTTTAGCAGAATCCTTCTTCTTTAGAATTTCACTTCTATCATCTTCAACAATATTAAGAATAAATTCTGTAACCCTCAAACCAGAAATTCTAGATTTATCTCTTATGGTCTTCATTATGAAAGTTGACCATCTTCTGGTAATATCAGACTTTATCTCTAGAAGATAATGAAAGAATTGAAGTTCTTTCAGAGATTTGTTTAGCACATCTGATTCTGACATCTGATATGTCCTTCCATCTTCAAGAAATAGAATCAGATTTTCCTTGACATTGTGCTTGTCATGAGCATCCAGTACCACTTGAACAGAGATAACCTTATCAAGGTGTTTCCGTGTAACATCTTCAAGAGGTTTTTCAGTTAGCAAAAATGGATCTCTAGTAGCAACTTCAACTCCTATCTTGATTTTAGCTTCATCAGAACCTAGTCCAGCTCTGTCTCTTGGTTCTCTAGCATTTAATCCAATAGTCATGAAATCAGACATAAATTGGCTTTTCTTTGGATCTGATGGTTTGACATTTTTCCATAGAAGTTTCTTTTTATCCGCTACTCTCATTTTGTCTAAATTAACTTGAGCTATGTCAGAGGTTGATGTCTTGATGACTCTATCAGAACTTGTTATTTTTGTTGTAGCTTATAGTTCTTCACTCTGAATAACTTGAGCACTGTCAGGGGTTGTCTTTGATTCTTCAGAAATCTTCCTTCTTTTCAGAGTTTGAACATCTTCATCTTCAACAAGAGTATCATCATGAACTTGAACCAGTTTGCACACAGGTTTTATCAGGATTTGAGGAATTTTCATCTCCTGTGGCTTTATTGGTTCATCAACTTTTCCCTTTCCTTTATCTTTGGGATCAATCTCAATCTATGATCTTGTTTTGGGCTTTGATGCCTCAGTATTTGATTTCTCCTTGATCACAATGCCTTTTTCCTTAGGCCTTGGAGGTTTCTTTGCAACAGAAGTTTTTGGCTTTAGATTTTTCTTTTTAGCTTTAAATCTAGATTCTTCCTCCTTGAGATTTTCTTAATCCATTCCAGGATTATGCTTCAGAAATAATCTTCTGGCAATTTCTTCATCAAGTGTCTGAATCTTGGGATCCTTGTAGTAGACAGTAGTCTGCTTTCCCTTGAGCTTCAGAGTTTGCAGAAACTTCTGAGAGTCTTGACTTCCACCTTGAATCAGAACATCAGGCTTTGTCATCAGACTTTGCTCATCAGAACTTGATATCAGATTTTAATTATCAGCACTTGCTATCAGATTTTGAGTATGAGCAGCTTCAGAACTTGTCTTCTTTTGAGTAGAAGATTTGCTTGCATCAGAGATTAGTTTCCTAGAAGAAACCTTGCTGCTCTGCCCTTGACCTCTACTCTTATCAGAGTTTCCCTGGTCATCACCTATGTCATCCTTCTTCTTCAGTGTCTGAGTGATTAAGCATTTGGACTTACTTACCTTCTCCCCCTTTTGGCATCATCAGGTAGTAGGAGAGAGAGAAGAAGTTCAACTGAAGATTGGATTTCATCCAATTGAGCTTTTTGAGAGGCTTGATTCTGTAGGACCTCAGAAATTTGGGCCTGTTGCTTCTCTTGAGCTTTTTCAATTGCTTCAACTTTCTCAGAAATAGGCCTGATAAACCTCTTTTTATCAAGCTTGGTCTCCATATCCAGCTTTTCAGCCTTTTCAAGAAGTTTGTCAATCTTTTCATGAGTTGTAGAGTGTTGACCTTGAAGAGTCTTGACACTTAGAGCTATGACTTTGAGTTGAGTCCTAAAATCAGAACTTGTCATCAGCTCATCAGCCTTAGAAATGTGCACTGTCAAAACTTTAGAGCTTGGAATGAAATCAGTTTCATTCCACTTCTTGGTCCACTCCACACCTCTATGAGTATCTTCCCAAGGAATAGGAGCAGCTTGCTCAACAAACTTCTCAATAAGTGCCTCCTTTCCTAGAATGGGAGCTGGAGTATCAACAGAAACACTGTCTTCAGAACGTAAAGAATACTCATTATCTTCTGACAGTACAAGAGTATATGAGGCAACAGGAGATTCTGGAACAACTTCATCTAAATTCTGATCATCAGAATTTATCTCCAGAATAGGAGTTGTTGGTATCTCAGCCTGTAGAATAGGAGAATTGACTGTAGATGGCTGAGCTGTTATGGTTGGAGCCTCCAGAAATAAAACAGTAGAAATAATTAGCCTTTGAAGGTCAATTTCAGGACTTAATCCTGAATCTTCAACTATTGTTTCTCTGACTGGAGAGACAGTAGGAGTGATCACTATATCATTAGCAGTGTCTTTGGCTTGAGCTGGAGGTGGCAAAGATTCAATCACAATTGGCTTTGAGATCAGAGATTCCTGATCCCCTTCCTCAGCTTCAGTAGCATCCTCAGACGGAGGCCTAGCCATGTGCCTTCCTGCCCTCATTTTATTTAATCTCCTTGATAGTGAAGGAGTTGCTTGATCTGCATCAGAACTTACAGTTTTCCTCTTCAAATTACCTGAACCCGCAGCTTCATCTAAATTATGATGGATTGACCCTTCAGCTTCTTCAGTCACAAGTTCTGATTTATGAACCTGTGCTTCTTCATCATCCGACTCATCCCTTAGAATCATCTTCCTTCTCTTTGGTGGAGGTTGAGGAATAGACTTTGCCCTCTTAGGCGTGGAAGATGAAGGTCTGATGGTAGGTGCTGATGGTTGTTGTTGTGAGGATTGTGATGGTTGGAAGTATGTTATGATGGTAGGTTGAGTTGGTTGAGGTTCAGAGGTGGTTGGTTGTGTAGTGGTTGGAAGTGCTGATGGAGGTTGGGTTGGTTGTACATCAGGATATTTAGCAGTGTATGTGGTTGGGTCAGATTTTACTAAAAACTATTTCACTGATTGTGGAATTTGGAGGGGTCTTAGAACAGTTTTCTTATTATCAGTAGATAATAAGTCAGTAAATGCTCTCTTAGCAAGTTTAAATGGTGAAATCAACTCACTTGTTAGTTGGGGTGCATCAGAGTTACAAAAATTGTAAATAAGTTGACAGAATCTAGCAAAATATACAGTATTTCTATCTTCTGTCATCCTATCCCCTATGAATCCTAGTACAGCAGTAGCATAATTAAAATGAGATTGAGTAATCAGAGCATACCCAATTTGCTGACTTAGGATAGGAATTGCATCAAAGTTTGAACATTTATTTGCAAAAGTTCTAGTGATGCAGTCAAAGAAGAAACTCCATTCCCTCCTGATGTAGGGTCTCTTCAACTGCCCAAGCTTTGACAAACTTTTCTCATAGCCCAGATTGGACATTAGCTGTTGAAGAGCTGGCTCCTCAACTGTTAAATAAGTGCAATTTTCTGGCAATTGCAGTGCTTGGCGAACTGTAGCCACAGTCACCACATGTTCATCCTCCCCTGTTGTGAAAATAATACTAGGGGGCCCATGTGCACCACCATCATCATATACACCACTCCTCCAGAATTCCAGCACTTGAGTCCCTGAGATTGCTTCTGGTTGGGTTAGTGCATAGCCTATTTCACTTCGAGACAAAAAGTCTTGGATGAAGTGAAGTTCTGATGGGGCTTCATCCTTGCTGAGTATAGCCAAGTAGTTTTTAGGAACAAACTTGGATCCATTGAAAACGATGTCTTTTGGTGCCATTTCTGTGAAAAATAAGTGAGAAAAATAGAGTGTACATAAAGTGTTTGATAAAAGTCCTGTAAGAAAATAACTTTAGAGAATATTAGTGAGAGAGGGAATAAGAGAGATTAGAGAAAGAAAAGTAGGTAAAAGATTATAAAATCTTTTAACTCCCATATATATACTCTCTTTTTGACAACTATTATGATTGAAGCAGAACAGACTTTAGACACCTGGCAGCATATCATTAGTCAAAACATTATTAGTGGGCACGGGTAATAAGCAGTAATAAATGTGCACATGCAGTATTTCAAGGAAAACACGCTTCCCACTTACTAAATGATTATGACTGTTTTTATCTCATCTTATTATATTCTGATTAAATATGACCGTTACAGTATTTACCACAAATAAGTCAAGTAAATAAATAATGCCACGTAAGCATCAGAGTTTGCATCAGGATTTAATATCAGAACTTGACTATTATCAGATTTTAACGGTCATCAGAACATGGCTTTTGTACTCAAAAAGTGAATGTTTGTATCTGTGATTCTTCATACAAATACTGACTTGTTTCTTCAGAGTTTAATCATTAGAACTTCCATCAGAACTTATCCTCAGAATTTATGCATATGACACTTAACTATTTGTCAAAAACAACTTAATCACCACAGTATTTTTCATCATTCATATGGAGTGAAAGTGTATGCATTAGCAAAATATCAGATAAAGATTAAAGTCTGATAAACTTCAGTACATCTTAGAAATAAGGCATAACTAATAAAAGTGCTTAAAATTTATCTTCAATAATGAAGTCTACTATAGAATAAATTTATGTAGGAGTCCACCTCAACTGTTTGTACTCATTTATGCATCTTTTGAAATTCCTTTTTACAGTGGCTTCTCAGTGTAATTGAGTCACAACTGCTATCAGAGTTTATACTATTATCAGAGTATTTCTCCAGTAATCAGAGAACATGAAAAGTCACCAAGAAAAATTTATTTTCTTTTCTAATGCATATTACTTAATACCAGCAATGCACTTGGGTCTTCCCTTCCACATATTTACTCTAGATCTCAAAGGAGTACCTGACTTCAATTTTCTTTTCTTTTCTTTTCTTCGGATAAGTGAGGCTTATCAAGCATGTAGTTCAACCTTAAGATTTACTGACATCAGAATTTTACAGATAAGAAGCAAGAATCTAGTTTGTGACTTAGTAATAAGATACACAAAGTAAATTTGACTAAGCTCAACATAAGAATTTGCTTGTGTTAATGAATTTCCACATAAACAACTAATTCAAACATGGGATTTCTAGTATGTTAAAGACTACTAGGTCAGCATCTAGTACAGTTATCCTCATTGGATTAAATAGTCACAGAACATTCAAAACACTATCAGAGTATATAGATCCACATCAGATAACAATCAGTATTTAATGTATTACAATTTAAGCACATATTTCATGAAGATAAGACAATCTGTAAACACTGATCATAAAGTCTGATGCATGAGAACAAAAACTAAGCAGATTTAGAGAAAGAACCTGAAATCATTCCAAGTTCATTTACCAGTCTTGTAAAAGTAGCTTCATATAGTGGTTTTGTGAAGATATCTACTAGTTGTTGATCTGTTGGAATAAAATGCAATTCAACTGTACCTTCCATCACATGTTCCCTTATGAAATGGTACCTAATGCTGATGTGTTTTGTCATTGAGTGTTGAACTGGATTACCTGTCATAGCAATAACACTTTGATTATCACAGTAAATAGGTATTTTAGAAATTTCTAACCCATAGTCCAGTAACTGATTCTTCATCCAAACAATTTGTGCACAACAGCATCCTGCAGCAATATATTCTGCTTCTACAGTTGATGTGGAAACTGATTTCTGTTTCTTGCTAAACCAAGAAACCAATCTGCCTCCAAGAAATTGGTAGCTTCCACTAGTGCTTTTCCTGTCTATTTTGCATCCTGCAAAATTTGCATATGAGTAACCTATTAGCTTAAAATCTTATTCTCTAGGATACCACAATCCTAGATCAGCTGTACCCCTGAGGTACTTGAAAATATTTTTCACGGCTATTAGATGAGGTTCTCTTGGATCAGCCTGAAATCTTGCACAAAGACAGGTAGCATACATGATATCAGGTCTACTTGCAGTTAAATAGAGTAAAAATCCAATCATACCTCTGTAGTTAGTAATATCTACTGATGCTCCAGTATCTTTATCTAACTTGGTTGCAGTGGCCATGGGAGTAGATGCAGTTGAACTATCTTGTATTCCAAATTTCTTAAGTAAATTTTTAGTGTACTTGGATCGATTTATGAAAGTACCTTCTTCATTTTGCTTGACTTGAAGTCCCAGAAAATAACTAAGTTCTCCCATCATACTCATTTGATATCTTGACTGCATTAGCTTTGCAAACCTTTCACAGAGTTTGGCATTTGTAGAACCACATATGATATCATCAACATATATATGTACCAAAAGTAAGTCTTTTCCATGGTTGAGATAGAACAGTGTTTTATCAATTTTGCCTTTGTTAAATCCACTTTCCAGAAGGAATTGAGCTAAAGTCTCATACCATGCTCTTGGAGCTTGCTTAAGGCGATAAAGTGCTTTGTCAAGTCTGTAGACATGATTAGGAAATTTTGGATCTACAAATCCTGGAGGTTGTTTAACATATACCTCTTCTTCCAATTCTCCATTGAGAAAAGCACTTTTCACATCCATATGAAAGACTTTGAACTTTTGTGAGCAGCATAAGCCAAAAAGATTCTTATGGCTTCCAATCTAGCAACTGGTGCAAATTTTTCATCATAATCAATACCCTCTTGTTGAGAGTAACCTTTGACAACTAGCCTTGCTTTATTTCTAGTAATTATGCCATCACTGTCAGTTTTGTTTCTGAAGACCCATTTTGTGGCAATAATTGATCTGTTCTTTGGTCTTGGCACTAGGGTCCAGACTTTATTTCTTTCAAATTCATTTAACTTTTCCTACATTGCTTGCACCCAATCAGCATCTTGAAGAGCTTCTTCCACTTTCTTTGGTTCAGTATGAGACAGAAAAGAATGATAGAGACATTCATTTGATGTTGCAGTTCTAGTTCTGACCCCTGCTTCATGATCTCCAATTATTAAGTTAGGTGTATACGATTTGGTCCACTTCCTTGCAGATGGAAGTTGATTTCTATAACTGGATCCTCCCCCATGATCGATGTTGTCTCCATCAGCATTTTCTGATGATCCCCCTGTAGTTATGCTCTCTAAGACTTCAGAATTTGAGTTGGATTCTTCAGGATTTGAAGTATCAGAGTTTCCAGAATTATCAGAATTTGGCTCATCAGAACTTGATAAATCAAAACTTGAAGAGCCAGTGACAGGTTCTGATGCTTCTTGAGAGTCTTGAGTTGTAGTAGGATCTGCAGCTTGCTCCCCCTGGACAGGTGCATTTTCCCTTGGAGTAGTTACCACAGTTTCAATGACATCAGTACTTAACCCATCAGAACTTACAGGATTCGAGTTTAAGTCATCAGAATTTACAGAATCAGAATTTAAATCTTCATTTTCAAATCTCACCTGATCATGATCATTGAAATCTTCAAGTCCAGTAATCTTTTTATCATCAAAAGATACATTGATAGATTCCATGACAACCCTTGTTCTTAAATTGGAGACTCTGAAGGCTTTTGTGGAAAGTGGATATCCAACAAAAATTCCTTCATCAGATTTTAGATCAAATTTTGACAGCTGTTCAGGATGAATCTTAAGAACAAAACACTTGCAACCAAATACATGAAAGTGTTTCAGATTTGGCTTCTTTTTCTTCACCATCTCATATGGTGTTTTTCCATGCTTTTTTATGAGTGTAGCATTCTGTGTAAAATAAGTAGTCTGCACAGCTTCAGCCCAAAAGTAGGTTGGTAGCTTTGCTTCATCAAGCATAGTTCGTGCAGCTTCAATGTGAGTCCTTTTCTTTCTTTCTACAACTCCATTTTTCTGTGGAGTTCCAGGTGCAGAAAATTCCTGCTTTATTCCATGCTCTTTGCAGAACTCTTCCATGATTGAATTCTTGAACTCGGTGCCATTATCACTTCTTATAATTTTGACAGAATCTTTGACCAAATTATCCAGCTATCTGACATGATCAGTTAGAGTAGATACAGTTTCATTCTTCTTGTGCAAGAAATACATCCAAGTGTATCTTGTGAACTAATCCAATATAACCATAGCATATTTCTTCTTTACAATAGACATGATATTGACCGGACCAAATAGATCAACATGCAGTAGGTGATAAGGCTCAAAAATTGAAGATTCAGTTTTGCTCTTGAATGAAGATTTTCTTTGTTTTGCCTTTTGACATGAATCACAAAGGCCATCAGGAGAAAATACTGATTTTGGAAGTCCTCTCACAAGATCTTTCTTTACTAGCTCATTCACGTTGTTGAAATTTAAATGAGAGAGTCTTTTGTGCCAATTCCAGCTTTCTTCAATTGATGCTCTACTCAACTGACAGATTGCAGAACCATCAGAATTTGTTGAAAGTCTGGCTTCATAAATGTTACCATGATGTAACCTTTCAGAACTACTTTGCCTGTAGAATTACTTACAACTTCACAGTGTTCTTCAAAGAAATCCACATGATAATCTCTGTCACAGATTTGACTCACACTTAGCAAATTATGTTTAAGTCCTGAGACAAGAGCTACTGATTAAATGATGACATTCCCAAGATTGATATTGCCATATCCCAGAGTTTTTCCCATGTTGCCATCTCCATAAGAAACTCCTGGGCCAGCTTTCTCCACAAAGTCTGATAGCAGGGCTTTATTTCCAGTCATATGTCCTGAACATCCACTGTCCAATACTAGGATATTTTTCCTATTGCCCTGCAATCACAAAGACCACTATTGGTTAGTTTTGAGGACCAAGACTTGCTTGGATCCTTTGGCCTTATTAAGTTTATTAGCATTTGCAGCGGATTTAATTTCAAAGTTTATGCTAACATGTTGTTTATCAGATTTTATATCAGACTTTGTATCAGACTTTCCACTAGAAGGAATAATACTAACTTTCTTCAAAGAATGTTTTATTTGATAATAATCATAGTACAAACTATGATATTCCTTACAAGTATAAATGGAATGCCATAAACTACCACAATGAAAACAAGGATTTTGTGGCTTAAACCTAACAGACTGACTCTTAACTCTTGATTTAGAGGTAAAGAGTTTATATCTTTATTTTTCCTGCAAAAAGAAGCAAGATGGTTAGAGTTTCCACAGTTATAATATTTCTTTCTAAGAGCATTAGGAACATGCATATAATTATTGCTTTTATTCACACCTTCCTTTTCATTCCTATTTTTCCTAGCTTCCTTTACCTTGTTCAAATTTCTAATTTCTTTCATCTTATGCTAAAGCTGCTTCTCTTTCATTAAGCCTATGTTTACTTCAGCTGGTTTATCCTGTTTTAATTTGGCAGAAGTTGACTTTTCTTTGACTTCTATCCTAGACTCTTTCATCTTTTCAGAATCAGACTTTACAGTTTTTGCTACAAACTTAACAGGATTTACCTTTGGCTTAGCAGTTTGTTTAACAACAATTGACTCAATTTGCACAGTTCCTTTCTCACTTTTATCATCTCCATAACCTAAGCCCTCTTTCCAGTTTCCACTACTTAGTAAATTCTGAGTTGTTCTGCCAGAGTTAGTCCAAGTTCTGATAATCTCTCTTTCCATTTCTAAATCAGTTTTTAGAGATTCATTCAATTTTAACACTTCATCTCTAACATACAAAGCATCATCTCTTTATTTCTTAGTTTGATGAAGAAAAACTAACTCCTTTTCTAAATAGTCATTTCTGTTTTTAAAAGTAAGATTTTCAGATGTTAATCTTTCATATGTTAAAGTCTGATCTCTATAACAAATGAACATGGCCTTAAGATATAACCTCAACTCAGTAATATCATCAGTATGAAAAGCATAAGTTGTTTGAGGTACCTTTAATTCAGCAGTTTCAGTACTGCTATCAGCATTTGCCAACAAGGCATAGTTCACCTCTTTTTCAGAATCTGAAGTGTCTTTCCAGCCTTTCTTCTTTTTAACAAGTGCCTTGCCTTTGTCACTTTTTCCTTTCTTGCAGTCAGGAGATATGTGGCCTCTTTCACCACAATTGTAGCATTTGACATTTGAGTTATCTCCTCTGTTAGACTTTCCTCCTTTGCCTTCAGACTTTCTGAATACTTTCTTATCAGAACTTCCACCTTTCCTGGAAAACTTCTTGCCCTTTCTGAATTTCCTGTAGGCTATCTTTGTGATACCTTTCACCATAAGAGCACATAGTTGCATCATCTCTGCATCAACATCTATTTCAGGTAAACTTTCAGTTTCTGAATCATCATCATCAGAATATGATGACTCTGAATTAGACTTTATGATGAGAGCCTTTTCTTTGCCCCTTTTTGAGGTAATCACTTTAGGAGATTCATCCTCAGCTTTAAGAGCAACTGTCCTTGACTTTATTCCATGCCTCTTGCTCCTTTGATCCATCTCAAGTTCATGAGTCTTGAACATACCATAAATTTCATCAAGAGTAGTTTCGGTAAGGTCATAGTTGTCTCTTATGGTAGTAGACTTCAAATCCCAATTTTCAGGAAAAGCTAAATGGAATTTTAGATTTGAATCTTCAAGATCATATTCCTTGTCCACCAATGCAGATCATTCAAGAGTTTGGCAAACTTGTCATATAAATCAGTTAATGACTCATCAGCTTTTGAGTCAAAGTGCTCATACTCTTGAGTGAGTATAGTCCTCCTGTTCTTTTTTATTGCATCAGTTCCCTGGCATCTGTCTCCAAAGTATCCCAAATCTCCTTTGCAGTCTTGCAATTAATTACCCTGTTTGACATAACATTATGAATGGAACTATGCAATAAATGCCTTACCATTGCATCCTTGGCAATAGATGAGATGTCTTCACCTGTGTAATCACCTTTGTCCTTTGGTATAGACTTTGCTGGTTGATCAGCAACTGCAACAGAGAGCTTGGTAGGCTTATATGGTCCTTCATTAATCCTATCAAGGTATTCTGGATCTGTAGCTTCCAGAAATATAGCCATCTTCACTTTCCATATGGGATACTCAGAAGGTCTCAGTATGGGAACCCTAATAGTCTCATATCGACTGTGGGTTTGGGTGTTTTGAGTTTCCTGAGTTTTGGTGGGCTTAGTTGGGGTTTGTATTTCTTCAGAAATGATTGTTTGGATCTTTACTGTATGTGAGTTAACAGAGAAGCTATGATACCAATTGTTAGGTCACACAACACTGTAGAAGGGGGTTGAATACAGTGTTTATACAATCAAATCGATTTAATACAAGTACGTAACAAAGATCAAGTATATTCAATAAACTCTGTTATAATATGAACTGTTGTTCTCTCTCAGTGATGAACAAATATCACTAAGAGCTGCTAGGTTACAATATATAACTTTCTCGATAATGATAACACTTATAGTGTAAACCCTAAGCTGTGTTTATATAGTACATAGTTACAAGATAACTTCTAATTGATATGGAATATAATTATGTCTCCTAAAATATATCAATCGGATATCTTCTACAAGCATTCTAGTCCTCTAACTCTTTCCATGCATATCTTCTATTGTTTTAGTCTCGATATTCTCCTGTAAACCAGCTTCATTCCTTAACTGAAAGTCTTCCCGCACTTAAGTTCTGATATAACCTTAAGTTCTGATATTAAGTTCTGACTTTAATAAGTCCTGATTTCAGTAAGTCCTGATATATCATGTTGTTATGTTCTGAAAACTAAACACAAATCATATTAGACATGACATCTCAAATAAATCTAACAGGGGAAATTTGCGCCACATTATATTGGTCCTTTTGAAGTTCTAAATCAAATAGGAAAAGTAGCCTATGAGTTGGCACTACCGCCTCAATATGAGCATGTTCATAATGTATTCCATGTGTCTTTGCTCAAAAAGTATAATCTGGATGTCAATCATGTGATAGAGTATGAGCCGTTAGAAATTCAGAAAGATTTATCTTACATGGAGAAACCTGTCAAAGTACTCGATTGGCAAGAACGGAGTCTTAGAAATAAGTCATTAAAATTGGTAAAAGTGCTTTAGAGAAATCCCAAGGTGAAGGAATCGACATGAGAGCTAGAGTCTGATATGCGTAATCAGTATCCTCATTTGTTCTCCTAGATTCTGAGGACGAAATCCTTTAAGGGGGAGAGGATGTTACAACCGATATATTTTTAGTTGAATTACGTGTATATATGTTTATATATATCAAGAGCGAGTCAATAATATGCTTTTATGAGTCTTAAGGGTCATATTCTGTGAGTTTTAAATGAAATATTTATTTGGAAAATTTTTGAGAAAAGAAATGCCTTTATTTGAGTAACCTGTAATATATTATTATTAATATTAGTTTATGGAAATTCTTTATATAAAAACTTGTTTCCTTTAAATTTTTGAAAGTGATCTCAAAAAGTTTCTAAAATCCTAAACTATTTTATGGTACGACTTTTGTGATTTATAGATTTATATTTTTATTTATAAAATTATTTCTTTACAATAATATTTGATTAATTAGATTAATAATTTGCCATTTACCATGATACCCTTGCATGCAAAAATTCACTCAATTGAAGGGAGGGGTATTGTTGTCAAATCCAACCCCACTAACTTCACTTTAACTAGTCAGTTTCCTAAGTTCCCCTTGCATGCAAACCTTGTTAGTTTTAGAAGGGGGATAAAAAAGGTAAATTGACATTCCACTATCATCAAACCACCACCATATCATCACCTTGTGTCATTTTCACCACTTACACACACAAACTCACCCTCCTCCCTCCTCTTTTTCTCTCTCGGCTGAAGCCAAGCCCCCCCTTTGTTCATTTTCTTTCATCCTTTCTTCTAAAATTCTTGCAAGAAATCACCCTCTAAGCCTTGATCACTTGTTTAGTAAGTTAAATATTAAGTGTACTACTTGATTTAAGCTTGCATGTTGAGTTTTAGGTGAGCCTAATGTTGAAAACCTTGATTCTTATGAGTTTAAGGTTCAAAACAAAGGCAAAACATCAAGAGTGGAAATGATCAATGGTTGAGGGACTTCCTTGACATTTTGTAGGATCATTTCAATCCTTTCCATTCGGTAATGACTCTTTAAGAGCCGGATGGAGTAAATTTTTGTATTTTTATTTGTGATTAAATGTTATGTGAAGAAGTCTCGATTGCATGTTGCTATAAAGCTAAATTTTTTTATTGCTCATGATCTTTTAAACCCTTGCATGTCATGAAATACTTGGGATATTATATGTTAAATGATTTCATGTTGAATTTACACTCAAAATCTTAGAGTACTAAGAGTGCATGTTGAAAACTAGACTATATACTTGATTTTGGGCTTTAAATTCGATTTTATGCTTAGATATAACTTGATTTGCTAAAAAATGAGTATACTTTTCTTGACAAGTGCTTTATTATGAAAAAATATAGTTTTTATAGTTGGTTAAAGAGTATATTTAATTGGTATTGTGTTTGCATGTTATATGGATATTCGTTTGTGCATGATTACTCGAAAATGTGATTTAAGTGTTAGTCTTGCTACTTTTTTTTGTATAATTTGGTTATGGTGCATTAGAGTATGAATGATCTCCATCATGTGTTTGTGGGTTAGATAAGAGTATTAGGTTAGTAATTATGCTTGGTTAAAGATTGGTCTCATGGTTTATAAGTGTGAGTTAAGGTGGAAGGGTTAGTATAAGGTTTGTCTTTTTCCAGAATGTTGCACTAGTTTGTAGGAGAGTTTTGAATGGGCAATCATTGGGCATTTGGAGGCCCAAGCCACCAGAAGTTAGGAATTGACCTATAGTTGATCCCAGAAGCTTTAAATGTAAGAAATCAACTCATTTAGTTAGGTGCACAAGTCGAATCATGACTTCTGGTCAGAACGGAGACAGTTTGAGTGAGTAGAACTTTTAAGCTTAGAAAGTGGTGTCATTGGTAGGCCCTCATTATGCCTTTCTTAGAATTGATACTAGGGAGTTTGTGGGAGATTTTGAAAGCCATAGTTCAAAGGTTTAAGGTTAAAACCAAGAGTATAAAGTGAGTTCAAATCAGGGCAGTTTGAGTGTCACTAGAACAGGGGAGAGCTATCTTTGAGAATAGGCCCAAGGAGGCCTAGGTTGAGCCTTGGTGTCATTCCAAGTGCACAAGTTAGATTTAGGACCTTAAATTCCATTTTAGAAATTTGAGTATCAAACCTTGAGTGGAAAGGAATTCATTTTTACTTAGAACCATTTGGTGTCACCTAATAGTTGCTCTTAGGACATTGTCCTTGCACTTAGATTTTGCATCCTTAGAGGTGAGGCCTGAGATGACCATTGAGTCTAATGGTTAGTAAGAGGTCAGAAGAAGGTTAGGCCATAGGTGTGGCTAAGTTAAATGGAGTTGGGCTAAGTTAAATGGAGTTTTGCTAGTAAAGGCACTTCAAAACTAGGAGAGCTAGATGGGTTGCACTAGACTAGGTAGCACTTCTAGTCAACCGTGTTGGATTGGTGAGACCATTCAATACTCAATAGTGCACCATTATATCAAAGTTCTATATTATGTGATTAAATGTGTTATGTGATCCTAAATGATTATTTGAGCATAATAAGTGATTAGTAAAGAGTCGAATATGTAGTTAGTCCTAAGTGCCAATATGTTTCAAAATCTTTAATCATGATGGAGTTTCTGTGAGAGTGTATCTTGATGAGGTCTAATATTTTGTGTAGGCTCAGGAGAAGGTAGTAAGCTTGCCGTCAAAGTCGAGTAGTGCTCCCGGTTGCTTCCACGATCAAGACGAGAGTTAGTCCAGCCTTCTTAAGGCAAGTGTTTTACCCTTGTCAATTCTATATGTTGCAAGTGTTCCCAGACTTCCTTGATATATTGAAAGTGTTTTACCCTTGTCAATTCTATATATTACAAGTGTCCTTTGACCCTCTCGAGATATGTATTGAGAATTATTTTGAACTATTAAGATATATTGCAAATGTTCTGAACCCCTCCTTTGAATTATGATAGCATGCTCGTATATTGATCGTTAATATTGTTGTCACCATGATATATCGTTACAAAGATTCTGATTACAGATTGAGATATTGCAAATATTGTGTCATGCTTACGATTATTGAACTTGCTTTAAGTCTATTTATGCTCTTATTAAATCATACCCTTATCATTGTTTTTTTCCAACTTGACTTGGTACCATAATAGATATCATTTGATTTCTCATAGCATTTCAATTTCCTTAATCACAAAAACCCTATTGATTTGATATTATATCCCTATACCCTTGATACCTTGAGTTATCAACAATCCAACTTCATACTTCTTCATTTCTCTTTATATCCTACTTAAACTTTGTTACTGGATATGTGCCATCTCTTACCCTCCAAACTTGAGATCTCTATCTTGTTGAATAATGTTATGATTCTTTTTCAATACTTTCTTCCTTGGTTGTTGAACCATTGATATCCATCTTTGAAGACCATGCTAGTGAAAAGTTGATTCATTTTGATAAGAGTTTCATAACTCAAATCCTTGATTGATAATTTAAGCCCCTTTGTATAGATCTTTGTAAAGTTCTCCTTGGCATCAGTTTTATAAAAGATAATTACCTTTAAATAAAAGAATGTTTTCTTGAGATTGGTGAATTGGAGTAAGATGGAAGTCCCTTTCACACTTATTATGTTAGGCTTAATAGATGCCTAGGGATCCCATTAAATTGTTAAGAACCCAGCGAGGTTCGGGATTGCTTCGCAGTTGATCACCGGATGTAATCCGTAGCGTCATAAATAATTTTGAGCAATAATTTGGTTACAAATATTTTGACTTAAATAATGATGCCATACACCTCAATTTCCAGATATAAATTGCTATGATGTTAAATTCTGTTTTATGATATACCTTGCTGAGCGCTTGGCTCACTTCTTGCTTTTCATTCATGTCATTTCAGCTAGCAAGTATGGTTAGATTCAAGCAGACTGCTCGTAAATCTACCGGTGGAGATGATGAGGCTTATGTAAGAGCACAGGTAGTATAATTGGCGTTGTGTGAGGACCGATAGCTTCAAATATAAGTTGTAATAGTTGTAGTATGGGACTGTTCAAACCTTTATCCTTTGCGATCTTGGATTCTGTTGTTAAAAGCCGTTTGTAATAACTTTGTATTTATTTAGTTATATTTTGTTAGTGTTATTTTGGGGTTGTGACAAAAAATACTCTGAGATACAGAAAAATTCCTAAAATATTAGGAAAATTTATGAAAAAATACCTGGAGGTACGGAAAAATCCCTAAAATATTAGGAAAAAATATGAAAAACACCCGGCGGTATGGAAAAATTCCTAAAATATTAGGAAAAAAATATGAAAAATAGCCGGAGGTATAGAAAAATTCCTAAAATATTAGGAAAAATTATGAAAAATAACCGGAGGTACGGAAAAATTCCTAAAATATTAGGAAAAATTATGAGGTACGGAAAAATTCCTAAAATATTAGGAAAAATTATAAAAAAAACCAGGAGGTACAAAAAAAATTCCTAAAAATTTAGGGAAAATATCTGCGAGTACGGAAAACTTTCAGAAAATTTAAAAAAATACATGTGAGTACGAGATAATCCCAGAAAATTAAGATAAAATACCGAAAAATTCCTAAAAATAGGAATGAGGTAAGACAATGAGTATGAAAAATTATAACAATTCCAGAAAATATCCTGAAGCCTCGGATAAGGCAAATTGTTGTAAATGTGTAGGTCGCTCCACACTTTATGCTAAAAATGATAACCCGGATAGGGTAAGAGATAACCTAACTTCTACGAAACATCGAGTGTATTTCCCTGAAGTTGGGGGGCATATGATAGGGAATAAAAAATAACCCTACTTGCGGAGTTAATATCGTATTAATTAGACCTGATTTGGTCAAAGGGGAATGCCTAAATAATGAGGCCCAAAACCATAACTATTTATTAAATTCTTAATTAATAAAGGGTCTAATTAAACAGCCCAATAAATGTGTTCAAATAAGTAACTACTTCAACAAGAAGTAGCCTCCAAGCAACCCAAATTCAGAAGGAAACTAATTCCTGCTTTCTAGGACTCAAAGTCCAATATGAGGTGGAGACATGCCCATCAAGTCACTCAATTCTACCCTAATTCCCAGACTCTCAACGTCTATATAAAGGGTCTTACCCCTTCAACTTCAGCAGGATATTTTGGGACAAGAGCTCCACACGTCATAAAGCCGCGAAGGCATCCTTCAAGCCACGAGGCCATTACCTGGAATGTCGTTTTAGACTCAGTCATCGAAGGACATGAAAGTCACCATGTCCTTGGTGAGCTCTCCCTGCCATAGCCCCGGGGGTATGTATCACCAAGAACTACATTTTGGCTTGATCCTAGGCATACGCCAAGGTACGTAGGCATCTTTTGAGGGCAGATTCAAGCCAAAAAACACAAGCGTAAAGCTCGAAGCTTATCAAACCCTAACATTTAATGCCAGCATTAAAGAAATACATGTTTTTTATCCATAACAAAAAGTAAATCTCACTTCGATATAACGTGTCCGTTCGGAAAATCTTAAAATAAGTAACTTACGACCTAAAATAAATAAGTAAATTATAAGTCAAAGTAGAAAAATATTAATAAGTTATATAAGTTTTTGGATTATTTTACTTATAAGTGAGAATTTGTTTTCTTAAATGAATTAAAATAAATCATTATTAAATAAAATTATCTTAATTCTTGAATTTTAAGTTAGATTAATAATTAAAATAAATATTTTAAATCATCGAAAAATTAAAATAAGCGGAGAAAAAGTACGTCATTACTAACATTCAGCTTATCAGCTTATAAGTTATAAATTTAATTTATAATTCGGGTCGACAAATACTCGTTGATAAGGTGTTACGGACTTATAAACAGTAAATGACTAATAAGTAGGGTGCCAAACAGGCCCAATATAAGGGGAGTGTATTCATTTCTGATTTTAAAGTATTGATAATAATCCATGGATTTTAAAAGATTTTCGTTGATTTTAATTGTCCGTGGATTTTGACGGAGTTGATAGAAAAATCTTATAGAGTCTTGCTGATTTTATTAAGTTTTCCGGAAATCCTTCGAAATCTCATGGATTTTAAAAGGTTAAAAATAAACTAGCAAATCCATCAAAATCCACCACTTTTTCAATTAAAAAAAATCCACGAACTTTTGAATACCGTCATATTTTGATGGACTTCTAAAAATCCAAATTGAACACCGCCAGATTTTAATAAACTTTTTAAAATCTAAATTGAATATACTCAGATTTTAAAAGACTTTTGCTAGTCTCTATTGAATGCTATTATATTTTTTTAAAAAAATAAAATCCAAATGAATACCTCTTGATTTCAAAAATCCCAAAAAAATCTTTTGAAATCTTTATTGAAAACACCCCTAAATACAAGAGGATATACATTGAATGTAGATAACAATTTTGCAGAATCGGTATAGAACCGACAAAAAAGTCTACTTAAATCACCAAGATGCGTAGACAAACTCATTGCTTAAATCTTTTGTTCCTCTTTCACTCACACATACCACCACTACTTTGTTTTATTCTCATCGTTTCTACCGAGTTCAAATCCCTCATCTCCAATCAAATTTCAATTTCTCTTGATTTTTGAAGAAAAAATGACAAAGAAATCAGATATTTCTGAAAAAGATCGAATCAGCAATTTTCTTGATGCACCACTACTCATAATCCTTTCATTGCTTCCAACTGAATAAGCAGTGCATACTAGTATTTTATCCAAAAGGTTGCGGCCACTCTGCATGTCACTCCCAAATCTTGTTTTTTACCATCGAAATCATAGGGATTCTACAACAAATTTCGCTAACTTTGTTGATCGATTTTAATGCACAGACCGAATGATTTGAAAATCAAGAAATTTGGTTTACATTGTGTTGGAGATTACTATTTGGAATGTGTTGGTGACTGGATACTGAATGTACTTGAATTTGATATAAAAAAGATAGACCTTTAGTTCAGGTTTATAGAAATGTTTGTATTGATGGATGAAGTATTTTTGTGTACCTGCCTTGAAAAGTTTGAACTAAGTGGTAAAATATTAGTTGATATTCCTGAGAATGTTAAGTTTCGAGCCTTCGGTTTCTTAAATTCGATGAAATTATGTTTTCGAGCTATGAGTCAGTTGGTGAGCTTCTGGTCAAGTGTCCGGTGCTTGAGGTATTATATATTTCCGGTTGTAAATGGCTTAGCAGATGTTGTCTGAGTATTAGTGGATTTGCATTAAGAAGTTTTCATTGGGTTCTTATTCGCGAATTGATGAAAAATCTACTCTTGAAATTTCAATTGAGACACCATAATTGGAAACTCTCATACTTGATTCTTTCTCATCCGATGATATCTTAATCTAGAAGAATTTGTCGTTCCTAACAACGGCTCATATTGATATCGAACAGATTGTAAAAGAAATTGTACCCAACAGTGTGTTTGATGATTGCACGTTTGGCCTGCTAAAAAAGATTACTCACGTCAAATCTTTAAGTTCAGGAGGTGAAACTGTCGAGGTAAGAGTTTTGCCTAATTTTTAACATATATATATATATATCTATGAACTAATAATTTTCATCTTTGCTGTGAATTTATATGACTTTCATGTTTTGTCTTTTCTTTTTATGAAGGCCCTCAATCGCTCATATGATTTTGATTTTAACACAGTTCATAATGGCTTTCCACTATTCCATAACTTGACGGAGTTGAGTATTAGTGTTGATGAAGCATATTTTGGACAGTAAAGTTTGTTCACAATGTGCTTCATCAACACTAAGACTCAACTCGGTCAAGTTATGGAATGGAGGAAAGCCCTTATGAATTGTGCTAAAATCATAATTATATGTGCGATTGAGGGCCTTCATAAAAAGAGAAGACAAAACATGATAGTTATACAAATTCACGGCAGATACGAAAATTATTAGTTCTTATATATATATGTTAAGATTTAGGCAAAACACTTACCTCGACAGTTTTACCTCCTAATTTTAAATATTTGACATGAGTAATCTTTTTAAGCAGCCCCAACACGGAATCACCAAACACACTACTCGGTGCAACTCCTTCTACTATCTGATCGACATTGAGACGAGTGCTTGTTAGGAACGGCAAATTCTTCTTGATTAAGATATCATCGGATGCGAAAGACTTAGGTGAGAGAGTTTCTAATCCTGTTGTATCAATTAAAATCTTAAGAGAAAATTCGTCATCAATTGGCGAATAAGAAACCAATTTAAACTTCTTTAATGCAGATCCACTAATACTCAGACAACATCCCCTATACCATTTTCAACCCAAAATAAATAATTCTTCAAGCACCGGACACTTGATCAAAAGTTCACCAACTGACTCATAGCTCGAACACGTAATTTTATCGAATTTAAGAACCCAAAGGCTCGAAAACTTAACATCCTCAGGAATACGATCAACTACTATTTTACGACTTAGTTGAAGCTTTTCAAGACCGGTACACAAGAACACTTCATCCATCAATACGAACATTTCTCTGAACCTGAACCAAAGGTCTATCTCTTTTACATAAAATTCAAGCACATTGAGTATCCAGTCATCAACACGGTCCAAATAGGTATCTCTGCCATAATGTAAACCAAATTTCTTGATTTTCAAATCATTCGGCCGATGCATTAAAAATGATCAACAAAGTTGGCAAAAGTTATTGGGGATTCGTTATGATTTCGATGGTAAAAACAAGATTTGGGAGTGACATGCAGAGTGGCCGCCACCTTTTGGATAAAATACTAGTACGCATTGTTTGTTCAGTTGGAACTTGGAAGCAATGACAGAATTATGAGGATTAGTGAATCAGGCAAATCGCTAATTCGATCTTTTTCAGAAACCTTTAATTTCTTTGCCATTATTTTCAGAAATCAAGAAAAATAAAATTTGATTTGAGATGAGGGATTTGAACTTAATAGAAACGATGAACAAAACAAATGATGGTATGTCTCGATGAAAGAGGACCCATAGATTTAAGCAGTAAGTATGTTTGGCATCTTGGTGATTTATGCAGACTTTCTTATCGATTCTTTACCAATTCTGCAAAATAAAATCTACATTCAATGTATATTCCCTTGTATTTATTTTATATTGACTATTTACCTCACAAAAAAGAAAAAGGTGTCTAGTAATAATAATTAATACATATTCTTGAAACAAATCTTTATTTTATTATCTTAGACCCGATCATATTTTCCTTTTTAGGTTCGTGATTAAATATTATTCTTGTGTAATACTTTTTATTTTTTTTACAATTGATGATCAATTTTAGGATTGAGGCATTACAAATTTATTTTTGATTATATCTTAAAATACATGATTGATTTAATTGGAAAAGGTCCAAAATATTAATATTAATAATAATGGCTTTAATGTACTATTAATAAAAATCAGCTCTGAAAATAGCATTTTCCTTTTTATATAATCTTAGAAACGTCAATTATCTATGCTTTTATCAAAGAACGGGAATTGGATCAGTGCATTTCTTTCTCATTGGGCCATTCTTTTTCATCGAGCCAATCAAACTTTTAACAAATACTTTTTAGCTGTAAAAAATACAAGTGTGTTTTAAGCATTAATGTGTATTAAATATACATTTTTAAAAATAATTTAAAAACCAAATTTAATTTCCTAAATTAATAAAAATATAAATTAGGAGTGTCTTTCGCACAATGAAATAAGAAATGTACTTTTTTATTTGATATAAAGGGCATTATTCAGAATTGTGGTATTTTGTGTTTTTTTGAATTGTTATAAAAAAATTGCCAATACCCATATGTTCACTAATTATAATTTAGTTTTTTTTAAAATTTAATTTACAATATTGGACCTAATTATATTGCCTATTTGAATCTTATTTTTTTGTTTTCGTTAATAAAAAATTATTCATATTAATGGGATTGATTAGCTGCACAATAGTTCCTCAATTTAATGAACTCCGAAATTGGTGATGGGATGGAACATGATCAGAATTTCAGAATTTATTCATAACCGTCCGAAATTTTGCGTCCACGTTTATATCTTTAAACAATAATGAGCTTCTTTCCACCTTAGATTGCATAGGACATGAATGATGGAAGAAAACCTCACTGCCTCGGCAAAAAATGTTAACGGCAAAAAAATTTAAAGAACATGTAATATTATTATTTTTTTGACGAAAAGAGCAATTTTATTACTCAACTTATATCAGCCAGCAATACATTCTTAAAGTTAACAGGAAGATTACTGCTATTAATAATTCGGTCTGAGAATGAACATGAATCCTTTGTAAAGACATTTGAACATTATGCAGTGGTAACAATAAAAATATAGGATGAGAGAATGTGCCAAACTGTATATCACTTAATAATGTAATACACACATTGAGTCCATAAACCCGCATACCAGGTCCTTTTAATCTCTCATAGTACTACTAACAAACTAGAAATGAAAAGACTATAATGTCATATATCATAACAGTTGTAGATACTTGGACACTACTACCAGTAAGAAAAAGACATGATCCCAACATTACACTAAGACAGACACGTCAACAGTAATACACACTGCTATGATGCATATTACATTACCGCTTTATTGAAACTAAATAGGATTAACTAAGAATAACTTCAATATTCCCCCTCAAGCGGAGTGAAGGTTGAAGCCGAGAATCCAATCTAGAGGAGAAGGAAATTGTGTCACTTCACTGGGAGAGGCTTTGTAGAATGTCTGCAAGTTGAAGATGAGATGGCACATGAGTTGTTGTAATCACGCCTTCACTGATTTTGTCTCTAATAAAATGGTAGTCGATTTTAATATGTTTGGTTCATTCACAGAGGACCGAGTTCGCTTCAATGGACAATGCCACTTGATTATTACTTTTAATGATTGTTGGATATAAGTATAATAATCTCATATCCTTCAATAAGCTGTTAAGCTAAGTCACTTCACAACAGGTCAATTTCATGGCTCTATACTCTACCTCCGTTGTTGAGCGAGCAACTATAGACTACTTTTTGGTCTTCCATAAGATAGGAGAAGTTCCCACCAACACACAATAGCCAAAAGTTAATTTTCTGGTGTTGGGACAGCTAGCCCAGTCACTATCACAATATGTAGTGAGCTGGGCAGTTAATGAAGAAGCCAGGAGGTTCCCTTGTGCCGGGTTATTGAGCAAGTACCTCAAAATTTGTTTTGCTGCTTGCATGTGCACCGTTGTGGGCTTCTGCATATATTGTGCTAGGTTATGTACCGGGAAAGAGAGATCAGGTCATGTCAGTGTCAAGTCAATCGATTTCCCAAGGAGCTTTTGATACCCTTGTGGGTTTGATAGTAGCTCTCCTTTATCTGCTATAATGGTCATATGAGAATCCATTGGTAGCTTTAATGGGCTCTAGTTGGTCATGCCAAACTCCTTGAGTAAGTCTGTCACATACTTTCTTTGAGAGATAAAGAACCCATCTTTACTTTTGTCTAACTCCAAGCCTAAAAAGTAGCTCACAGGCCCCATGTCTTTAATTTGAAATTATTCGAGAAAACTTTCTTCAGGTCACTGATTGAATTCATGCAATTTCCCGATATCAACAAATCATCCATATAGATTAACACCAAAGTAATGGATTTCTTGGACACCTTTGAGTACAAACTGTAATCAGCTTATGAATGTTTGAACCCAATAGACTGCAATATCATAGACAACTTATAATTCCACCTCCTTGAGGCCTGACGCAATCCATGGAGAGCCTTTATTAACCTGCATACAAGTTGAGTTTCTTAACTCATCTCAAATATCCCAGCTTCACTCATTCTGCTTCCATAACCTTGATATCCATGCGACGTGGTCATGTATACATTCTCCTTTAATTCCCTATTTAAAAAAGCATTAGATACATCCAGTTAATGGACAAACCAGTCCTTCATCGCAACCACAGCCAAAACAACACACACAGTTGTCATTTTTGCTACCGGCGTGAAAGTTTCAACATAATTAACTCCATATTTATGCTTGTAGCCCAGTATCACCAAGAGAGCGTTATACTTGTCTATTGACCCATCTTCCTTGAACTTGATTTTAAAAATCCATTTGTTGCCTATTGCCTTTTTGTTGGGAGGTAAGACTATTACTTCTCATGTGTTGTTCTTCTCCAATGCGTCCAGTTCTTCATTCATGGCTTTAGTCTAATGTGTTTGTTTGAAAGCTTGGTGAAAATGTACTGGATCACTTTGATGGATTATAGCTACTCAGAAGCATTTGAAATCAGGGCTGACTTGTTGCGAGGTGATTGCAGTTGCACTCAAGGCTCTGTGCTTTTGGGTTATCACAAAATCACTCATCCAGGCAGGCTGTTTATGTAACCTTATGGATTTTCTCAGTCCTTGATGCTCTGCCTCTCGACCGCCTTCATCTTCTTCATCACTCTCTTCACTTTGATTTTCTTGAGTTCCCCATTCTTCGTGATTTATAGAATTTTACGGAAGCTCCTCTAAGGTTTGATTCCCAGCCATCCCCAACATTTTCACAATTTAATATGGACACTAAACGCAATTAATGACCCAAAGATGGGCACCACTATTCCACTTTTAGACCCATTACTGGGCTTTCGAGTGAGGGGGAATGTGGTGTCAGAGCTTAGGCTGTCGGGAGAACTAAGGTTTGATTCCCAGCAACCCCCAACATTCTCATTATTTAATGTGGACACTAAAGGTAATTAATGCCTCAAAGATGGGCACCGGTGTTCCACTCTTCGACCGACAAATGGGCTTTCGAGTGAGGGGGAGTGTTAAATATATGATCCTATCAGGGCCTTCCCCTAAAACCTCAAGTTTGTCAAGAAATGGGCAGCCATGTTAGCAGACCATCGAATAAACACAAAGAAACTATGTTCAACTCTAGCAATAGAACTCTGCATCCTTTTACTGTTAAACCAAAAGGTGAAGACATTATGATTTTACTCTGAATGGGCTGGACAGTCACTAGACTATCTGACTCCAGCTCAACAGACCCCCCCAAATTTAGATTTGATCCAACTTAGCACCTCCTTAAATTCCTAAAGCTTCAGCTAACTTAGGTTGAACAACATCATTCATATATACTGATCTAGCTTGCACCAGCTCACCCTTCGAGTCCCTTCACTACGAGACCAATTCCACTTACTGATTATTTTCTAAATGTTGCAGTGTCGATCGTAACCTTGATTATGGCAGTCTGTGGCTTAACCCAAGACGCAGCTCCATCCTCTATCTTTCTAAACTGACTAGAGCCTCTGTTGAATGACCTTGGGAAAAGTACATGTAATATTATTAGTACACTTTTGTTCGTACTTTTATAAAATCTATCTATTTATTACTATTATATAAAAGATGGAACATTAAAAGTTTTGGTATGGTACCTGTGTTTTGGTACACATTGAATTTACCTAATTACACTTATCTATTATATTCTAATTCTAATATATAATAAAAATAATAGACTTAATATATGTCTCCATATGAATCTGAGAAACTACATGATATTGTATACTCTAAGTTACAAAATATACAAGTAAATTTTGTATAGAATATAAAGACTTCATATAACGACTCGTACTTTTATATATTCATTAAATGTGTAATTATTAAATAACTAAATAATTCAATAAATAAATTATCGGTGTGGGTTCTGTCAGCCGGATATTACTTTGTGATGAGTTATAAGTGATTATTGGTGTTTGAGGTGTACTTGAGTAATTATTTGTGAATGGGGTTGTTTTATTATTATATTTTAAGGTGATTTTATTTAAGATTCATTTTCATAAATACTTGTAGTATCTCTAAAATAATTTTTATGGCTTCATAATTTTATTTATAATTTTTAGGGATTTATAAAATTTAGAAATCAGTATTTTATTGATTATTTACCTTTAAATGACTTTCTGATTATATTTAATTATAAAATCAGTATTTAATTCCAGAACTCCTCAAAAATTATAAAATTCATATTTTATTTAGTTTGGAATATTCCAAGAATTTTAAAATTATTTTGGTAATTTTTGGGATTAAATTGACCCGCACATCATTTCGGTTCATTGTCAAATGCGGGTCCGATTTGTGTTTCAAAAATGATTTAAAAATTCTGAAAATTTCATTTTTACTAACCCCTAATTATTCCGAGATTTTAAAAATTATTTCCGAGAATTTTCGAGTTGTATTACCCGTTAAATGCTCTTTAAATTCTAGAATTTCGATACACGAGTTCAGAGCTATCGCGACAAGATAATAAAATTAAAAGGGGGCAGGTGCTTAATCGGGTTTAACCCGTTTTTTTCTCCCCTTTTTCCCAATTCATCTCTCATTCTTCATCCCTCGGTTTCTACTAGCTCGGCTTCTCCTTGTTCTCTATTTTCTCTCAAATACTTTCGTTTCCTCCCTCATCTCCCCTGATTTTTCCGGTTTCCTTCTCCGGTTCTGTCTTTTCGGTAAGTTCTGGTCGGTATTCGATTTTTCGATTGTGAGCTCTGATTTTTTCATGCTTGCTACATATATATACGTATATATATACTAATATGTGTGTGTATATGTGTGCGGGTGGGCGTGTATATGTGTTTCCTGTGTTGGGGTCGCCTGTATTTCTTCTGTGGCCATAATTATTTCGCTATTTTGCCTCCTTTCGCCAGCTGTGGTCGATTGTTTTGTTCCTTCTGTTACAGCTGCGTTTGTGTTGATTGAATGATTCGATTTTATTCAAATTATTTTTTTATATACTAGGATGAAATTTTGATGATTTTCGAATATTTATTTTAATAATTCGAGATTTAATTGGTGAAATCTGCGTTGGAAACCCGACTATTACCGGGTACCCGCGAATTTTACCGCCGTCGGCAATGAGCCTCGGCGAGCCGACGGTGGACTGTGATGGCGTGGTTCTGAGTCCTACTGTAAATAAATAATAATAATTACTTTCAAAGTGAAATTAAGGTATTATTATTATACTCATACCGTTGTTGGGATTGTGAATTGGGCTGATTGTGGATTGTTATTGTCGTGAATTTGGTGGTGGTAATTGACTTGGTTTGACGTCGAAATGTTCGACGAGATAGTCCGATAAATAAAGGAAGTGCTGCCCTATTTTCGGAATATCAAGCATACGGGTAGACTGTTAGCGAGGATATGTCAAGCATAATCAAATGTCTAAATTAGGGTATTTGGACTTTGTAGGTTCTAGTCGGAAGGCCCAGGAGTTGGCGTTGGTCTAAAGATAACCTAGTGGACAGTCGACGAGCTCGATAAGGTTCCAATCGAAGGACCTAAGTGTTGAAGTTGAATCCAGGGTGATCTAATGGTTAGATGATAAAAGCCTGAGCGTCAGAGTCGGCTCAAGGTCAATCGATAATATTTGTAAAGCTCTGCAAGGCAAGTACCCCTGACCATATCTTTATGGATCAGTAATATATAAATAATTGTTGATTTAAATTTATGTACTAGAACAGAATGGTTTAAGTTATGTATCCCCCGTGTTCAAATTATTTTGTTAACTTTTGTTTTGGGGGAAAGTAACTTCTGAAAGTACTTATCTCTAAATTTTGAATAAAATGAAAATGTTTTGGAAAGTGTGATGTGATAGAATTGTTTTGATAAGACATAGGTAAGTGATTTGGAAAACTGGATAAAAATTGATCAGATAATTGGATGAGTGTGCGTAAGGGCCCGTAACGGCCAGGAAGATAATGTAAGAGGCAAAGTGGTTGCGCACCCTATTATAACCACCAGCCCAGCGTGATAGAGACCTAGCTAGTCTCTGAGTTCCGGAAAAAATTTCATAGGATAACCAAGATAGAGTTGTCCTATAGAGATAGCCTGATTAGCGGTCTCACCATGGATCATCCAATACTTTTATATCTGAATGTGATTTTGAGGTTCCCGTAACGGAACAACTGATTTTATGGTCCCCATAATGGGACAAATAGTTTTATGGTTCCTGTAATGGAACGGAAGATTTGAAAATGAGAGTAGCATGCTAAAATTAAACTCTGGTATTTACACAGCATAATTAATGAGATGTTTTATAGAGCATGTTAGCTATTGATATCCAGTTTTCATCAGTTTTATCAATTTTCATCTGTTATCACTTGTTTTACTTGTTTTCTATAAACGAGTTATGATTTATGTTCCTATAAATGTTTAGCATAAACTGTTTTTGATTATTATTCATATAGTGGTACTGCTGAGAAATTGAATGCTCACCCTTGCAAAATGTTTTATATGTATTACAGATTTCTAGGAGATTTTTCCGTGGTAGTCAGGGCAGAGTTCCAGTTCCTTTCTCTGAGGTAGTTGTGTCAGACCAGAAATGGTTTGTTGAGTTGCTGTAGTAAGATGGTATTGTCAAGGTGGTTGTAATGAATTAGTTTCGTGGTAAATTATAATTAAAGTCATACTTAAACCTAGAAAAGATCTTGAATAAGAGGGGTCATGATTATGTTTTATCAGTAAAATGAATTATATTATATTGGTTGTTGTGTTGTGGATGACGTCAACTCCTGACTCCAGGGTTGAGGCTGTGACTATTGGTATCAGAGCTACAGGTTTGAGTCCCTGATTTAGGTTAGGAATAGAGTCAAAAGAGTGCAGGAAGGTTTATATAGATGTGAGTCAGCAACTCAATCAGAGGAGTAAGTCTATGAGTTCAGTCAAGGGTTTCGGAGGTGTAACCCTGATGTCTATTGAGGATTGGTTGGAACTGCCCTAGTTTCTAGTAAGTCTCGCTTATATGTAGGTATCACTGGAAATGTCTGGTAGAGGTTTCTAGTTTTCTTTCTCAAGAAAATGAGTCTGACCGTGAAAGTTCAGATGGAATGGTAATACTCAGCGGCAGCCATGATAGCCGAGTCTCATAGTGAATGTGGATCAGTACTGTGGTTTATACCTTGAACCCTTATATTTCTTTTCTCTGAGGTCCAATCAGTTGATTGGGGCAAATAATACATATAATTTGACTATTTGTCTGTGTGGCAAAGGGTCTGGTGGGACGCCACTGAGTTATATGTTGTAAACTGTATGGTACTAAGACTGGCCATCTTACGTACTTGTATGGTTGCTCCCAGTCATATCCACATCTTTTTCACTTTTCTTTCAGAATGGGTTACCTGGATTTTGAAATTATATTTGGCATTCTACGACAATGAATTTCTTCGGTAACCTCCGTAGTTAGACCGTCCTAGTTATAGAAAGTAAATGAAGAGTTAACCGCCAGGAGGAGTAAAAGTTCTATATCTGGTTGCTCTTTTAGAATCATGGCAGCAGAAAGGATTTGGGATCCATTGGAGAAGGTTGTCGTCTTAGAAAAGTTAATCCAGTGGTGGGCGAGTCAATGGCAAATGATAGGGAACCGCCTTTAGAAGAATGGTTGGTTGAAATTAGGACTAGTATGTCCAGCAGGATTCAGAGTTCCTTAAGTCTGACCTGGTTTGCGAGGTTGCTTTTTGGTAGTTGTGGCTGATATAGCCAACCCCATTTTTTTATGTTGGTTAGTATACTTATTGGTGGTTGGTTGATGGTGATGGATTAATATGGTTATTGGTTGATTGTTGGTGTTGGCTTGAGTCCGACTGGTAGTCAATAATACAGAGGAAATGCTGCCCAAATTTTTAGGGAATACCCTACTTTTAAATATACAACATATACTTTTGTGTGTTATTGATGTTTCTGTTGATACTCCAGTTGATCAATTAAAAGAGAGAGTTGGTTAATCTTACCAACTAATGGTCAGTTAGATAGAAGTTGGTTCCAATTAGATTAAGTTAAATTCTGATGTGATTTTCAGATCCGAAAACAAAGGATGTTCAATGTTTCAAATGTGGTCATAAGGGTCATTATGTGTCAGAATATAATCCAGGAAATGCAGGAGTTACTTGTTACAATTATGGGAAGGTTGGGCATATTGCAAGGAGTTGTGGAACGATTACTCAAGGTACTACATCCCAGGGGCCAACATCCAGCACAGCTAGAGGCAGAACTTCTAGAGTGACCAAGAGATCGGTAGGACTCGAACGTAGTTGCAGGTGCATTTTCTCTCAACTCTATACCTAATAAAGTTTTATTTGATTCAGAAGCGTCTGAGCCTTTTATACCAAGAAATGTGTGAGTAAAACGAATTTGATATTGGAAGACTTAGTGGATCCTTTAACCATAAAAGTGGTCAATCAAGATGGACTTTCAGTGAGTCACTTATGTCTTAACTGTCAGTTAGAATCAATGAGTATTCTTTTCAGCTAATATGTCACCCTTTGAGCTAGAAGAGTTCGATATGATTTTAATAACGGATTGGTTGTCATGTCATAAGGCAAAAATTGATTTTCAGAAGAAGCGAATGGTAAAGTGTATAGAAGCCAGTAGTAAGGTAAGTTTCTAGGAGCAGAAGCAAGATAAGAGGTTCTTCCAAGCATGCGAGAAAAGGAGTAATAAGCTAAAGATATAAGGTAGATCCACCATATGTAGAGATACGAAGAAGAAATTATTTAAGCTGGAAAAAAATTCGAGTAATGAATGAATGCCCTGGAGTTTCTCCAGCGGCCAGTGGAAATGAAGTAATTACAGAAGTTATCGGAAGGGAGGCGATCATACCAGATATACCCCGCGGGGCGCACCAGTGATGCCATGAGAAAAGAGGAATGAAATTATGAGATTATGTCCTGTTTATCGAGAGATCAATAAAATGACGAATAAGAATAAGTATCCCCTACCTAAAACTGATTACTTTTGTGACCTAATTTAAGGAGCATGTTATTCCTCTAGGGTTGACTTAAGATCCAGCCTGAGGACGTATCGAGGACTGCGGTTAGAATGAAATATGGGCATTACAATTTCTGGTAATGCCATTTGGATTAACAATTGTATCAGTCAGGGACATGGTGTATAAGGAGTGCTTGGATAAGCATGATTGTATTTATTGATAACATCCTCAGCTATTCAAAGACCAAGGATATCCATGTGGAACGCCCAAGGATTTCCCTACAAAGATTAGAAGGGAAGCAACTATATATTAAGTTTTCAAGTATGAATTTTGGCTAAGAGTAACAAATGATTCCGATTATTCTATTAACGACCATTTAGGCAAAGTCGGTGTAGTAATAGATGCCCTGTGCAGAAGGAAAGTATTGAATGTGATTAAAATCGCTGATGAGTTAACAAAAGAATTGGAAAAAAAGTGGAATGTGAAGTTCAAATATCTGAAGGTGAGAAGAAGTGAAGATATGAGATTACTTTCGAGCCTTAACTGATGGAAAGGAGTAGGAGTGTTCAAATGTTTGGAAACTAAGTTAAAAAAGAGCAACGCCTATCATCTGTAGATGAAGGGTCAAAGTGAAAAGATGATTCAGACAATATAAGATATGTTGAGAGTATATATGTTGGATCTAAAAGGAAACTGAGGTAATCACTTACCATTGATTGAGTTTTTCTATGTTAATAGTTATCATGCTAGTAAGGGAATGCTACCTTGCGAAGCCCTGTGTGGACATAAGTGTGGGTTCCCCTCTATTGAGAGAAAGTGGGAGTAGAAATGTTGTTAGGTCCTGAGTTAATTCAGCGCATTAAGGACGTAGTGGTGTTAATTAAGTTGAAGCAGCTCGGGATGGACAAAGAAAGAAGACGGATTTGCATTGAAAGAGTATGGATATAGAAGTAGGATTGTTGGTATTGATAAAAGTTTCATCTTGGAAGAGATTGGTTGGGTTTGATTAGAAGTGGCGAGTTGTGTAATTATATGGGACCATTTGAGGCATCGAGGAAGATGATGAAGTTGCTCATGAGTTAGTATTATCGTCGTAGTTACAGCAAATTTATAGTGTGTTCCACGTGTCAATGTTAAAGCAATATGTTTTTGATTTGAAACAAGTCATTCATTAGGAGCCAATGAGCTCTTATCCAAATTTGTTCTGCGTGGAATGATTGACCCAAATCCTAGATCGTTATGAGCGAGTCCTTAGGAATGAGTTTATTTCTATAGTGAGTATGCTTTGAATGAATCCTCGAGTAGAGAGTCTACTTGGGAGTTAAAGTCAGATATGCTTGACAAATATCCTCACTTGTTTAGATAAAACAGATTCTAAGGACAAAATCATTAAAGGGGAAGAATATAACGACTCGTACATTTTCGTATTAATTAAATATGTAATTATTAAATAACTAAATAATTCGATAAATAAATTATCGGTGTGGGTTCTGTCAGCCAGATATTACTTTGTGATGAGTTATAAGTGATTTTTGGTGTTCGAGGTGTATTTGAGTAATTATTTCTGAACGGGGTTATTTTATTCTTATATTTAAAGGTGATTTTATTTAAGATTCATTTTTATAAATACTTGGAGTATCTCTAAAATCATTTTTATGCCTTCATAATTTTATTTATAATTTTTAGGGATTTATAAAATTTAGAAATCAGTATTTTATTGATTATTTACCTTTAAATGACTTTCTGATTATATTTAATTGTAAAATCAGTATTTAATTCCAGAATTCTTCAAAAATTATGAAATTCATATTTTATTTAGTTTGGAATATTCCAAGAATTTTAAAATTATTTTGGTAATTTTTGGGATTAAATTGACCCGCGCATCATTTCGGTTAATTGTCAAATGCGGGTCCGATTTGTATTTCAAAAATGATTTAAAAATTCTGGAAATTTCATTTTTACTAACCATTAATTATTCAGAGCTATCGCGAAAAGATAATAAAATTAAAAGGGGGCAGGTGCTTAATCTGGTTTAACCCATTTTTTTCTCCCCTTTTTCCCAGTTCATCTCTCCTTCTTCATCCCTCGGTTTCTACTAGCTCGGCTTCTCCTTGTTTTCTGTTTTCTCTCAAATACTTATGTTTCCTCCCTCACCTCTCCTGATTTTTCCAGTTTCCTTCTCCGGTTTTTTCTTTTCGGTAAGTTCTGGTCGGTGTTCGATTTTATGATTGTGAGCTCCGATTTGTTCATGCTTGCTGCATATATATACGTATATATATGCTGATATGTGTGTATATGTGTGCGGATGGGCGTGTATATGTGTTTCTTGTGTTGGGGTTTCCTGTATTTCTTCTGTGGTCGTAATTGTTTCGCTGTTTTGCCGCCTTTCGCCGGTTTCCGGCGAGATGGCAGTAATGTGCGTGCCTGCGCGCGCGGCTGTTTTGTTCCTTCTGCAACTGCTGCGTTCGTGTTGATTGAATAATTTGATTTTATTTGAATTTTTTTTGTATATACTCGAAAGAAATTTTGATGATTTTTGAATATTTATTTTAATAATTCGAGATTTAATTGGTGAAATCTGCGTTTGAAACCCAATTATTACCGGGTACCCGCGAATTTGACGGTGGACTATGATGACGTGGTTCTGAGTCATACTGTAAATAAATACTAATAAATACTTTCAAAGCGAAAGTAAGGTATTAATATTATAGTCGTACCGGTATTGGGATTGTGAATTGGGCTGATTGTGGATTGTTGTTGTCGTGAATTTGGTGGTGGTAATTGACTTGGTTTGACGTCGAAATGTTCACCGGGATAGTCCGATAAATAAGGGAAGTGCTGCCCGATTTCCGAAGAAACAAACTTCGGAAATACGGGAGTGTATCCAATAAATATCGAGACGTTGAGTGAATATATATAAATATATGAACACATTTTTATACGAAACCTGATTGTCTGTTGTGGTGAAATGTTTTGCCAAACCAATAACCCTAATTTCGTACAATGAAGAGTATATGTATTTTCTGAAAATGAACACCAAACCGTTTTTCGGGAACGTGAACCCTAACTGATGTGTGTATTACAATAATTTGTGTGTTACGAGTCGGGTTTTGTTAACGTACGGGTAGATTGTTAGCAAGGATATGTCAAGCATAATCGAATGTCTAAATTAGGTTATTTCGACTTTGTAGGCTCGGAAGGCCCAAGTGTTGGCGTTGGTCTAAAGATAGCCTAGTGGACAGTCGACGAGCTCAGTAAGGTTCCAATCGAAGGACCTGAGTGTTGAAGTTTAATCCAGGGTGATCTAGTGGTTAGACGATAAAGCCTGAGGGTCCGAGTCGGCTCAAGGTCAATCAAAAATATTTGTAAAGCTCTGTAAGGCAAGTACCTCTGACCATATCTTTATGGATCAGTAATATATGAATAATTGTTGATTTAAATTTATGTACTGGAACAGAACGGTTTAAGTTACGTATCCCCTGTGTTCAAATTGTTTTGTTAACTTGTGTTTTGGGGGAAAGTAACTTCTGAAAGTACATATCTCTAAATTTTGAATAAAATGAAAATGTTTTGGAAAGTTTGCTGTGATAGAATTATTTTGACAAGAGATAGGCAAGTGATTTGAAAAACTGGATAAAAATTGATCAGATAATTGGATGAGTGTGCGCAGAGGCCCGTAACGGCCAGGAAGATAGCGTAAGAGGCGAAGTGGTTGCGCACCCTATTATAACCACCAGCCCAGCGTGATAGAGACCTAGCTAGTCTCTGAGTTCCGGAACAAATTTCATAGGATAGCCAAGATTGAGTTGTCCTAATAGAGATAGCCTGATCAGCTGTCTCACCAGGGATCATCCAATACTTTTATTTCTGAGCGTGATTTTGTGGTTCCCGTAGCGGAACAAGTGAATTTGAGGTTCCCATAACTGAACCACTGATTTTATGGTTTTATGGTTCCTATAATGGAACGGAAGATTTGAAAATGAAAGTAGCATGCTAAAATTGAACTCTAGTATTTACACAACACAATTAATGAGATGTTTAATAGAGCATGCTAGCTATTGATATCCAGTTTTCATCAATTTTATCAGTTTTCATCTGTTATCACTTGTTTTCTATAAACGAGTTATGATTTTTGTTCCTATAAATGTTTAGCATAAATTGTTTTTTATTATTATTCATATAGTGGTACTGCTGAGCAATTGAATGATCACCCTTGCAAAATGTTTTACATGTATTGCAGATACCTAGGAGATTTTTCCGTGGTAGTCAGGGCAGAGTTCTAGTTCCTTCCATGTCAGGCTCCTCTGAGGTGGTTGTGTCAGACCGGAGATGGTCTGTTGAGTTGCTGTAGTAAGATGGTATTGTCAAAGTGGTTGTAATGAATTAGTTTTGTGGTAAATTATAACTTAAGTCATACTTAAACCTGGAAAAAATCTTGGTAAGTGGGGTCGTGATTATGTTTTATCAGTGAAATGAATTATATTATGTTGGTTGTGTTGTGAATGACGTCAACTCCTGACCCCGGGGTTGAGGCCGTCACACTTCAAGTATAAAAAAATCTAAATATTTAAAGCCAACATCGTTGATTGAATCACTTAATTAAGTTGTACTCTTTTTTTGACGTTTTTATACGAGTCTTCTGGCTCTCATATAACCAAGCACGTTCCTGTATAAATTATATTAATATTATAAGTGCTTATTTTTTGGTACTTACATGAAACTACATTAATGTTTCATATAATCAAACATTAAAAGTTTGGTAGTCGGTATTTATTTTTTAATACAGGCTGATTTTACATAATTACTCTTACTTATAGATTATATTAATATGATTTTATTAAAGTCAATTACTTGGTGTCAAAAAAAAATTAAAGTCAAATACCCATCTCTAGTTCAGTCTATAATTTCAATTGTATGACCCCTCGGATAAAGTTCTATCAAGCTTTTTATTTGGTTAAACTGCATATTCCCTCTCCAAATTACCTGCACCCTTTGTGGCTTTGTGCTCATGTCTTCAACGCATTCAACTTGGAACTTAGTTTACCTGCGCTTGTCTATACTAACGTCGCTGTTAAGTTATTTTGTGAATTGAAGTTTGTATAATAATTATAATTATTATAATTACTAATAATTAATCAATTATTCTTTTTAATTAAACTAAAATACACTCTATTTAATTAAAATAATGATATTGTTTTTAAAAAATTCACATAAATTAAAAAATCAAGGGAAAATGAATTTTTTCGTCACCCAACTTATTGTGTGTTTAGAAACTTACCACTCAACTATATTTTTTTTATTTTACTCACCATTATTTTTAGTCACTAACGTTAGGTTGAGATTTGATTATTAGTATTTTGTCAACTAGTACGAAAGTGTCATATGTATCTTATAAGAAAGCTTGTATGTGTCTGAGTTTGCTAGATGCATATGGAGGAGTCTATAATGTCTGAATTATATACATATGCTATAAGACTCATATTATTTTAAACATCTAGTCAGAACAAATGTATATACATTGTAAACAAACGCATAAAATCAGTTCATATACGTCTGTTACTTTTTAGGTGGGGTACTAAGCTCAAAATCAATATATCTGTACTAAAATTATTGGGAAATAAATAAATAAATAATTCAATACAATCAAATTAGCAAACTGATCATAAAGTACTAAAAATATTTAAAAAATATATATCAATATTTTACCAAACGATACTTTCAAAAACCCAATGAAATCACTAATCACAACTCCTTCATGCAACTCCGGACCCAAAATCAAAACTATAAACACATCCATTCTAATAAAATCGTGAAACAAGTATATATATAAACACAAAAATAGAATAATGTTGTAATAATGTGAATTTGTATTAAATCAAACAACTCTCACAAGATATTTCTTTTACAAACATATTTTATAACTTATTTTAAGATTTTCTTTTTGTATATAAAATTTAAACGTTAAATTATTATTCAAAAGAAAAAAAGTTAAAATAATTTATGAAACTACATTTTTAGGAGTCTTAAAATGTGTGTTAAACTCTTATCAATGTAAACGTCTTGAGGGACATATGGTGTACTATATATAAAGATATAGACATATATTAAATTATTAAAATATTACAAACTACCACTATGTTTTAATAATGCTACAAAAAATGAATAATCAAATATGAACCTAGTGACTAAAAAAATATGAAGCTATGAGTAAAATAAAAAAAATTATAGTTGAATGGTAAGTTCCAAAAACACGATAAGTTGGATGACGAAAAAATCCATTTTCCCAAAATTCAAATACATGTAAAGTTTGGACGGTCGGTCTTCCGAATTTTAATTGATATTATAGTGAAACTCATGTACACATTCAAATTCCAAATCATATCCAAATTTATATTATCCTAGTAAATATTAAAGTCAAAGTCTCCTATCAATTTAAATTTTAATTTATATTGAGGTCAACAATTTCTATTAATTTAAATTCTAATTAACATTGAACTCTAGATTATTCTAATCGATATTAAAGTCAACCTTTTATACCAATTTAAATTCTAATTCATAATGAGGTCTATATTATTCAAATTGATATTGAAATCAATTTATTATACTAATTTTATTTTTATTCAATTAAATTTTAAACTAATCTTTAATATATCAACCAATTTAAAGATTATTTATTATTAAATAATTTACATTTTTCATCAGACTTAAAACAAATTTATTTTTTTATCCGCGCTAAAATAATTTAAAAAAACTAGATATAATTAGTTGAATTTTGTTGGTATAATGTGTCTTGAGTTAAAACAAAATTATAAATATTATTGTTCGGGCTAACAAAATTATATATTGAAGGGGGCTAAAATAAACTAATTATACTATTCATTCAGACTAAAAATACATTATGCAATTGATCATATTGATCCAGTTAAAAAAATTATAATAAAACTAAAGTTAGATTTGGTAACCTCAAGTTAAATCAAAATGATATAAACTATTAATTCGAATATGAAGAGAAGTTAATCTAAACTAACTTAACTTTCAATTAAAAAAAAGTTGTGATCACACGTGGAAATACCAATAAAAATATATTACTGAATGGATATTAATATTTTTTTCATAGCTCATCTTAAAAATGTCATGAACATTGATTAATATATTTACCATTAAATTATGTCATTCAAAAATATTAAATTAAAGAATTTTGGAATTAAATTCATATTAAAATTTTAAAAAAATGTAAGATTATTAAAAGTCCTTGCATTGCACCGGTTTTAGACTAGTAATATATAATGGACGAAATATTAAAATTTTGATTTAACGGTTTTCGGTCATTTATTAATAATATTATTACATTATTATTTCTAATAACTTAAAAATAGTTTTTTCAACTAAAATATCAATCATTTTTCTCAATTAAAAACATGTTAGCTTTTCTGTTTATTACAACTAAAAAATTTCCATCTCCAAAAACAAAACACGAAATAATAATTAATAACTAATCAGATATCCTTTTCAAGTAAAATGCAAATTACCCTTCACAATTAAAACACATTAACTTTTTCATTTATTCAAATTAAAATATTTTATTCTCCAAAAATAACTTGGACAAGTCTATATAAAAAAAAGATAACAACATTGTAATTATTAAAAACCAACCAACCAACTTCTTCATGTAAAACATGTTACTTTTTCTAGTTTTTTAACCAAACCCCTGTATTTTCCAACAATTACATGTACAATTTTATTTAATAAAATAAAATAATGATAGTATAATTATTAATAAAAAACCAATTACCTTTATCAACTAAAATACATTGTACCAGTTCAATTCAAATTAATAATATAAAGCTTAAAAAAATCTAATAAAATTGAAATAAATAGCATACTATCTTAAAATAAGTGTGTACATGGCACGAGTTTTAAACTAGTAAAACTAAAATATCAAACCTCCTATCATCCCTGCAAGCGCTCAGGATAATTTATTTTAAGAGAAATTTGGGCCTTAGGATGTCCTGAAAATTATTGAGATTAAGACATTTTATAATGTAAAATTTTAATGGTCAATCTATAAATATAAACACAACTCATTCCCCTTGTATTCAAAAAAATACCGATATACTACACTCACTTATTTTTGTACCTCACTGAGGTCATCTTTAATCCCTTATTTCAATTAAACAATAAATGTGTTATATTTTATTTATTATACTTGTGAAGAAGAAAATAAGTTATACAAGAACAAGAAAAATATTATTGAATAATCAAATTAAAATTGACTATGTGAGTGGGTCAATATTAATTAAAAAACTAATAAATTGACTATCTGAGTGGGTCAATATTAATTAAAAAAACTGATAATACATTAAAAGCTAGCTCTCTGTTGTACAAAAAATGAATAAGTGTGGTATGAATTTGTGGGATAAGAAGACCTGAAAACTTTTATTTTTTCAAAAGAGGTAAATTAACCTTTACCTTAATGATATACTTCCATAATCGATTTTTTAAAAAATAGTATAATTGCTTATATGCATATTTTTGTTTAATTTTTTTTTTGAATTTTGTATAATATATTAATAAAAAAATTCTAATAATTAAAATTTGATTTTATAGTGATAAATAATTTTTAGTGGGCCACCAAATATTTTTGTTAAGTGGAAAAATTTTAATTCACATAAATATATAATAAAATATACTTTTTAAGAATTATATAATATAGGTAAAAAATATAGGTTCCAATATTAGGACAACCCTAGTGGGGCATAGCTACCTTTGACCCCTATATAGCCTTGTCCACGTGTATGAGTATATGAACTTGTTTGCAATGGCATAAATCAACTTACTTTATTCATCGTCCCATCCATGTTCTTAACTAGTCTATACTGGTAGTAAATATGAAAGTTCATATGTTTTGTTCATTTATATTAATTTATGTTCTTGACTATTCTCCTGTTAATGGATACCTCCACTTAGGGTATTTGTACTTCCACTGTTACTCTTTTGCCACAATAGTAGTCTATTTTAAAAAAAATCCCACAAGTTAACTTCTCTGGTAAATATGTTGACATTATTTCAAAATTATTGTATAAAAATTAATAATTAATGAGGGGTGAGTAAAAGTTTACATTCATACATTTGTGACGGGTATAAGTGAAAATTTATCATTAAATTTATGTTTTACGAGCATCTTCAAGGGCATTAACTAAATTTGTTAGCTAAAACAACATTAGTTAAAATTTTATTGAACTGCAAGAATTTATGCTCCAGTGGTATTAGTTATATTTATTAGCTATATTCAATATTATTTTATTTTTAATTTTAAATATACAATTAAAAGTAATTTAGGCTATTTATATTTAATACAATTGAAAATAAAACATATATTTAAATCAAAAATATTTAATGACAATATTTTTATTTTTTTATATTTATGAAAATATTTTAAATTAAATATTATAAAATAAAAAATTATTACAATTATAAATATAATAACATATTTAAAAATGAAAAACATAAAATTAATAAACATTACTTACATATATATATATAATTTTTAAATGAAGCATAGTTTATTATAATATAATATTAGAATTTTTATTTTGGTTAATAATTAAATAATATTTAAAAATTATTTAAAGTAGTATGCTATTTATTATAAAAAATTATTTATAACAGAGAACATATGATAGTATTAGGTTAAACCATATATTAAGCATGAAAGTTGACGTGTACTTGATTTAGATGATGGGAGTCCATTCAATAAATGTAGTGTGCCCTTTTTTCGTGATCTAAAAATATACCTAAGAGGAGCTGCTGTTGGAGTGATCAAAATTTTAGATATTAGGTATATTAGACTGCCACATATACATTATACCTAACAGGTGATAAGTTTTGGAGATGCTCTAATAAGCATAAAAATTTTAAAAGAAAAACTAGTATTGTAGGACGAGGTAGTACTAATAATAACTAGTGCAAGCGCATGGCTGCACTGAGTTAGGACTAGCTAGGGGAGAAATTCACAAAAATTTTAAAAAAAAACTGAAATGGAATCATTAAGTTATTCATGTCAAAAATCATTTTTTTTGCAAATTACAGTAACAGGATTTTTCTGGCAAATTACTTTCTAATAATACCTTAAGATTAGTTTTTTCGAAAATGACCAAAATATGTGTTACAATTTTCAATGTAGTATTATATCTATTTTTTCATCATTTTAGTGTCAGTGTCACCGACTAGAATCATTCTAAAACAGCTACAATCTCAGTTGCACGGCTGAGTGGAGAAGCAGACAGAACCAACGAGAAGAACAAGATCTGGTGAGCAAGAGTGTTAAATTAAAATATAATATCAAAATTGAGTTAAATACAGTTTGCAACCACACCTTAATAACAAATAAGTTTGATCTACACATGCTTTCAAAAAATTATTTTGCATTGTACTTGAAAAATGGGTCACGATGCATCCCATCCCCTCGTATGGTTAATTTTGTTGGATTATAAATCTCAAATTTGAAATAAAATTAAAGTCTACAGATTTTCGAGTTATCTTAGATGTCTGAATGATTTGGTTGTTATGGTATCTTGGAGAGATTTTTAGGAAGTTGAGTTTATAAAAGTAGTAGTGTAGTATTTTTAGGAGTTAATTGCTGAGTGATCCCTCATTTTAGCTTTCCTTGTTATGTAATTTTTTCTATATATACATATATTGTATTGTGTGAATGACTAAAATCAACATCTTGAACAAAACTTTTGTGTTAATTGCTGTGACTTGTAGATAACTTAACTTAGAATATTTTTCCTAAAACAGATTTATTCAACTCCAAGCTTCTTCACCTTTTTTCTGAGACATGATCTTGTTGATCTTTTTCCAGAGTTTATTTTTAGGCTTGAGACTGTTTATAGAAAAATACTCCAGTCTAATCTTTAACATTTTTACAGACTCGAGTAATACAATACAAAATACAGATATAGACTATAATACAACTAAATCTTAGGGTTGTCAATATGACTTAATCTTGTTATAGTACAGGCATGTCTTGCACAACAATAAAGGAAGATATCATGAAGTTAATTAACCTAGTACAAATGGACGACAATGAACCAGCCCTCCTTTTAGCCAAGCATAACAGAGATGATTTGAATATGTTGATACTCGATGAAAGGAACGTAAGACAGAATCTGGTAGAAGATGGTGATAGTAAACATTCAGATTCCAACTTGTGCTATCTCGACAACGGTGCAAGCAATCACATGACCGGACATAAATTAAAATTTAATGTACTTGATGAAAGAGTCATGGGACGAGTAAAATTTGGAGATGGATAAACTATTGAAATCAAATGAAGAATTTCAATTGTTCTCAAATGCAAATATGGTCAGGAACGCATTCTTAATGAGGTATACTTTGTCCATAATCTTCCTAGTAACATCTTAAGTATTGGCCAACTATTAGAAAATAGAATTTAGATTCTAAATAGCGGAGAGTTTTTTTGGGTTTATGGTAAAGAAGGGAAGTTGTTAAAGAAGATTAAAAGGTCACCAAATTAATAGTATAAATTGATAATTTATACTGGAAACCCAGAGTATCTATTAACAAGCTCAGAAGATTCCTCAAAATTATGGCATGCTCGTCTAGGCCATGCTAATTATCAAGCCTTGTCTATGATGTCTAAAGAAAGGATGGTAAGAAATTTGCTTAAGATGGTACAACCAAAAGAAGTGTGTATTGGGTGTCTTATGTGACGGCCTCAACCCCGGGGTCAGGAGTTGACGTCATTAACGACAATAGTAACAATCATAATTCATTAATAATACATAATTACGACCCCTTTACAAGACCTTTTCCAGGTTTAAGTATGACTCAGGTTACTCAACTAACACAACTCAAACTTACAACAATCATCTTGACGCAGCTGACTTAACACAGCAACTCAACAGACCTTATCTGGTCTGAGCACAACTACATCAGAGGAGCCTGACACCAAAAGGGAGCTGGAACTCTGCCCTGACTACCGCACAAGAATCTCCCAGGCATTTGCAATGCAGATAAGATATTCTGCAAGGGTGAGCAATTGCTTGTTCAGCAGCACCGCTATATGAATAACAAGTAAAACAATTCAAAGTAAAGCAGTTATAGGAACAGAATTCATATCTTTCCAGAAACGTGTAAAACAAGTATAAACTGGATATCAAAACTAGCATGCTCTGTAAAATAACAACATCAATCGTGTGCTGTGCATAAAAACCATAGTTCAATTTTTAGCATGCTATTTCCATTTTCAAACCTTTCGTTCCACTACAGGAACCATAAAACCATTTGTCCTGTTACGGGGACCCAAAATCATTTGCTCCGTTACGGAAACCATAAAACTTGTCCCATCACAGGACCTATAAAACTTGTTCCTCTCTGGGAACCTCAAAATCACTTTGATTGGTTAAACAATTTCAAAATAATATCAATCAAATACTCGTACCCTTACGGGAATCAAAAAACCAAATCAGATACGTAGCGGATATGTGAAGACAGCTGATCAGGCTATCAACACCAGACGGCTCCAACTGCCATCTCATTTATGGCTCCAACTGCCATCTCATTTACCTGTTCCGGAACTCAGAGACTAGCTAGGTCTCTGACCTGCTGGACTAATCGGTTATACAGTACGCGCAACCGAATTAGCCTCTTACGCCAACTCAATAGGCCTACTCTGGCCCCAACGTATCCCATATTTGATCGTTTTATTCCAGTTTTTCAAAATCATCACTTTTACCTATCTCTTTTCAAAATCAATTCTGTCACAGCACACTATTCAAATTCTCTTTTCATTTAAATCATGTTTAGAGATAGGTGTTTTCAGAAGTTACTTTTCCCCAAAACATAATTTTAAACAATATTTTCAAATATGGGGGATACGTAACTTAAAATGTTTCTGTTCCATTACTAAAGTATAACATTTAGTTATTCACATATACTGAACCATAAAAGAATGGTCAGGGGTACTTGCCTTGCAGAGCTTTACGACTATCACTGACTGATTTTGATAGACTCGAACGTTCGGGCTCTCATGGTAAAATGACTGTCTCACTAGCAGATATCTCTGCTTCGCAGCAATCTATCTCAAGATAGTATCCAAGACTCTCAGGGTTCTTCGCTTGGGAATCTTCGAGGCACTTGTCGACTGATCACTAGATTATCTTAGTTTGATATCAGTTCTTGAGTCCTTCGACTAGAACCTACAGAGCTGAAATACCCTACGTTAGACGTCTAAGTATGCTTGACATATCCTCGACACCAATTCTACCCAACGATATTCAAACCCGACTCGCAATTATATACATTATTACAATATAATAACACATCCAACAGTCAGGGTTCACATTCTTGAGAAATCGGTTTAGTGTTCGTTCTCAGAAAATACGTATACTCGTCATTTTACGAAATTTGGGTTATTGGGTTTTGATAGAACATTCATCTCAACATACAATCAGGTCTCGCACAATATATATATATATATATATATATATATATTTATTTATTTATTTATTTATTTATACTCGCTAAACGTACCGATAATTACAGGGTATGTCCCGAATTTCTAAAATAATTTCCAAAAATTCGGGCAGCACCTCCACTGTTTATTGGCCTACCCGTCGAACAACTCGACGTCAAATCACAACAACAAACAATCCAACAATTCATTTCACAAATCCCAAACACTGATTTAACCAACTAATTATTATTATTACATCTTACATTTATACTCGTATTTTATATTAATTTGTAGGACTCAGAACGTCATCACCGTCCACCATCAGCTCACAAATGTTCATCGCTGACGACGGCAAAATTCGCGGGTACCCATTTACTTCGGGTTTCCAGCGTGAATTTCACCGATTAATTTAATAATCCCTGCACAATAACTTTTTACTTCATGGAATCATTCAATTTAATTCTGCAGAAAACAAAAAGGATAGTCCAGTCAATACACTCAATTCGGAAAGAACAGAACAACATCAACGCAGACAAAGTAACCACCGAAAACTAAAACCAACATCAAAGACACAGGGCACAAATGCGCCGCGCGCGTATACCAACAGGTCCACCACCGTCTCGCCGGAATCAGGCGAGAGGCGGTCGAAAATGCACAAAAACCATTCCCCGAACACATACATACTTACAGATGTAAGTATATACACAAATATAAGCAAAAATAGAAGCCATAACTGGAACCACCGCAGCCAACTGGAGTCCCGACGGCGACGGCAGTGACTTACCGGAAGAACCAGGCGGTGATCGGTGCAGAGATAGGGGAGAGAGAAGCGGGGGAGGGAAGAGAACAGAGGGAAAGGGGGTGTCTGTAAAAGAGAGGGCCGAGAGATGTAGAGAGATTGACCTAAAAGAGATGAACAGGGAGGAGATGTAAACAAACAAAATGAATAGCCTATAATACTATGCCACGCCCCTGACTGATTGATAAAAATTAAACACGTGTCCTTTTTATATAATTATGAGGATTTTAAGGCCCGACTTAACCCGAAATTTGCTTCTAACGAACCAGGTCGCACTTAAAACGAATTCAGAAAATTACGGGAATAATCTTAAAATGTTAGAAATATCCCAAAGTAAATAAATATATAATTCTCATGATTTTAAAATAATTTCTGAAATACAATTTATATCCGCTTTTAACAACTAAACGAATCAACGCGCGGGTGAAATTAATCTCAAAAATTCCCAAAGTAATTTTAAAATTCTCAGAATAATACGTACTTGATAAAATATAAGTTTCATGATTTTTGAAGATTTCCATAATTAAATATGGATTTTACAATTAAACACACTCAGAAAATCATTTAAAAATAAATAATTAATGAAATATTGATTTCTCAATTTTATAAAGTCCCAAAAATAATTATTGTAATTATAAAATTATAAAACCAATTTTAGAGATCATCCAAATATTTATGGGAATAAATCTGCAATTAAACCCACTTTTTAAAGTGGAACAGAACAATACCACTCACTATTTATTACACAAATAATCCCTATACGACCACAGTCACACATAAAAATAGTAACACACAATACACTGCTGACACTGCCAATACACATATTCTATTTATTAGTTATTTAACAATTACACATTTAAATAATAAATATACGAGTCGTTATATTCTTCCCCCCTTAAAATGATTTTGTCCTCAGAATCTGACTTAACTAAGTAAGTGAGGATATTTATCAACCATTTCTGACTCTAACTTCCAGGTAGACTCTTCTACTCAGGGATTTATTCATCGCATACTCATTATAGACATAAATTCATTACTAAGGACTCGCTCTTAACGATCTAGAATTTGGATCGATTATTTCACGCAGAATAAATTTGGGTAGGAGCACATTGGCTCCTAATCAATGACTGGATTCAGATTAGAAACATATCGCCTTAATATTAATATGCAAGACACGTTGAATATATATACTGCAACTGCAGCAGCCATGACCCCTCAGGGCAACTTTACCTTTAATTACCAATACCTCGAATGGTTCAACACAGTTAGGACTCTACTTGTCCCTTTTATTCAAACGTAACCAATCTCTTTTAAAGTAAATCTTTTGCTTATACCACGATCCTCATTTTATATATTCATATTCTTTTGATGCAAATCCTTTTTCTCGCTTTGTATATCTCGAGTTGTTTCAACTCTTTTCCGAGTCAACACTATCACACTCTTGATGTATTAAATTAATTTTGGACTTAAAAATATCTCTACTTCCATTTTCTCTCACTACGGTGAGGACCCACATTTATGTCCATACAACACTTCGCAAAGTTATCAGTTGTTCAAGAGAAGAAAACCAACTCTAAACTTTCTTCATGTCTTTGGATGTAAATGCTTTATACTGAGAAATCAATCTGACCATAAAGGGAAGTTTGATGCAAAGGCTGATGAAGGGATATTTGTTGGTTACTCAGCTGGAAAATCTTATAGGGTCTACAATCTAAGAACCAACATTGTTATGGAATCTGTGCATGTTGTGTTTGATGATAAAAAGATTGATGGACTAACAGATGAGGGACACCATGAGAGACTCAAAATTCACAACATTGAGATATATTGTGATGATAGTGAAGAGGAGACTGATGGAGATGACACTTCAAAAAGGATTCAAAACATGCCCTTGGATAATGCATAAAATTCTGCATCCGTTGATAGAGGCAATGCAGTATCCGTTGAAAGACATAGTGCATCATCCGTTGAAGTACAAAATGAAGCATCCGTTGATCATAGTTCATCAACGGATAATCGATTTACATCATCAGTTGATAGAACTCCAAGTTCCCTGCAAAGGACCAACAACTCAGGGGGAGTTTCAACTAATCAACACTCTGTCTCACATCATGACAATACTGAGGCCACCTCATCTAGAGTATATCTTCCACCTCAAAGGAAATGGACCAAGAATCATCCCTTTGAACTGATCATTGGTGATGCATCATCTAAAGTGCAAACAAGAAAAGCTACTCAAGATGAATGTCTGTATAGTAGTTTTCTATCTCAGGAGGAACCTAAGAAAGTGGAAGAAGCTTTATTGGATCCAGATTGGATATTAGCTATGCAGGAAGAGCTGAACCAATTTGAGAGAAACAAAGTTTGGAAGCTGGTACCCAAACCAAAGAACAAGAGTCCTATTGACACAAAATGGGTATTCAGAAACAAGATGGATGAAAATGGCATTGTCATAAGGAATAAAGCCAGATTGGTTGCTAAAGGCTATTCTCAACAAGAGGGAATAGATTTTGATGAGACATATGCTCCTGTTGCAAGACTTGAAGCCATCAGAATTTTTCTAGCCTATGCAGCCCATGCCAATTTCAAAGTCTATCAAATGGATGTCAAGAGTGCATTTCTAAATGGGAAATTGGAGGAAGAAGTTTATGTAAGTCAACCTCCAGGGTTTGAAGATTCAAATTTCCAGACTATGTGTATTATCTGTTGAAAGCACTCTATGGACTGAAGCAAGCACCTAGAGCCTGGTATGAAACCTTATCAAAATTCCTTTTGGAGAATCACTTCACTAGAGGTACTGTTGATAAAACTCTCTTCTTTAGGAATGTTAATGGCTCTAGTATACTTGTTCAAATTTATGTAGATGACATAATATTTGGATCTACAGATGATAAGCTTTGTAAAAAGTTTGCTAAGCTAATGCAAAGTAATTATGAAATGAGCCTGATGGGAGAACTAACCTATTTTCTTGGTTTACAAGTTAAACAAGTTAGTGATGGAATTTTCATTAGTCAAACTAAATATATTTATGATCTTTTAAAGAAGTTTGACTTAATAGAATGTTCATCTACAAAAACTCCCATGACCACTGCCACCAAACTTGAATTAAATAAGACTGAAAGGTCTGTGGACATTACAAGTTATAGAGGCGTGGTTGGTTCACTTTTATATTTAACTGCCAGTAGACCAGATATAATGTTTTCTACATGTCTCTGTGCTAGATTTCAAGCTGACCCTAAAGAATCTCACTTAGTAGCTATTAAAAGAATTTTCAGATATCTCAAGGGGACTCCAAATCTAGGAATTTGGTACCCTAGAGAGTCTGGTTTTGATCTAATTGGCTACTCAGATGCAGACTATGCAGGTTGCAAAATAGATAGAAAAAGTACAACAGGCTCCTGCCAATTCCTGGGAAACAAGCTTGTATCATGGTTTAGCAAAAAGCAAAATTCAGTCTCTACTTCTACAGCTGAGGCTGAATACATTGCTGCTGGAAGTTGCTGCTCTCAAGTGTTATGGATGAGGAATCAACTCCTTGATTATGGACTACATGTTGATAGAATTCCTATTTTTTGTGACAACACAAGTGCCATAGCCATAACAGAGAATCCTGTGCAGCACTCAAGGACCAAGCACATTGATATCAAGTACCACTTCATTAGGGAACATGTGATGAAAGGTACAGTGGAACTTCATTTTGTTCCAAGTGAACAACAAATTGCAGACATATTTACCAAGCCACTTGATGAATCAACATTCACAAGATTGGTAAGTGAGCTAGGTATGCTTAATTACTCTTAAAATTCATGTCCTTATTGTAATTTGAATTGAAGCCTGAAATGTATTAGCTGCAAGAACAAATTTGATTTTTAACATAGATTATTCCATCAACGGATATTCCCTATCCGTTGAAAGTTAAAATTGTTCTGTCAACGGATGTTCATTATCCGTTGAAAGTCATATACATTTCTGGAATTTTTATCCGTCAACGGATAAAACTGAAGTGCTCTTCAACGGATGTCAGTTTACCTTATCCGTTGAAATATCACATCAGTCGATTCAAGTGTTTCACAGCCGTTGATTCTATTGTCTTAACCGTTGATATTCATACATACAGTTGTATGTATTTATTTTAAAGGTAGTTTTCAGAATACTTACAGTTTATTCTTAAACGGCTGAAATTCACTTACACATATTTATTGTTTAATCTCTTATTTATGTTTTATTTTATTTTATTTTTTTTTGAGAAAGTATATAAGCCCTTCTGATTTTTCATTTTTACTTTACGCTTTCTTGAAATTTCAAAGCTTTTACCATTTTCTCTCTGCAAAACCTTCAAGTTATTCTCTGCAATTTCTACTCACAACAATGGCACCAGTAGTAAAGATTATGTCTCAATCTGGGTTCATCTATGAGAAGAACAATTTCATAGCTTTGGTAGAAAAGAATGAAGCCCACTCAGATTATCACAAAATGATGGACTTCATCAAAAACTGTAAACTTAGCTATGCAATGCTGGAAGCCCCAACAATTTACTGTGAAGTAGTTGAGGAGATTTGGACAACTGCTGAGTTCAACTCCATAGATATGACTATCTCCTTCACTCTCAAAGGTAAAAATCACTGTGTTAACTGTGATGACTTACTAGCATGTTTTACGTTACCTGAGAACAATGCCATGACACCACACACTGATAATGATGTATCCAGCATGTTAGATTCCATAGGTTATTCTCTTAACTCTGCTAGTTTAGGGAGTATTAAAAGAAAAGGCCTTAGGAAAGAATGGAGTTTTCTTGGGGATGCCTTTATCAAGGTTTTCTCTGGGAAAATTAGCAATTTTGATGCCATAACTTCATCTCTTGTTAATATGCTCTATATGCTTGTTTTTTATAGGTATTTTAATTTTAGCAACTATGTTATGCTAGAATTGGGTACTAGATTAGGTAACAAAGCTAATAGACCTAATAACATCTATTATGCTAGATTCTTTATGTTATTGGCTAACCATGTTGCTGAAGGTTTGGTCATTACGAATGAGAATAATAAACTCAAGTGTTGGGCACAAGAGAAAAGAGTTCTTGCAGATTTATTGAGAATGGATCTCAACAGCAGTGTGTCATTGATATATTTACCAATCATGAATGCACCTCAGGTAGGTGAGGTAATTGCTTCTACAACTCCTACTTCTTCCAACCCCTCTATTTCTTTATCTTCTAGTGTGGCCATGGAATCTGTGACAATGCCCCAACAGATTCCTACCAAGGTCACCAAAACTAAACTTTCAAAATCAAAGACAAAGAAAACCACCTCTGTTGTTTCTCAAAAGACAACAGTTGTAACACCTACCATTAACCCTGAGGGGAGTGAACAGGGTGTGAATGGTGAGGGGAGGGGTGAACATCAAAGAAACCCCCAGGATAAGGAAGGAGAGAAAAGTGCTTCCCAAGCTAGCCAAGCCACAGTTTCTCAAAAAGCTGTGGTGGTTGAAAAGGTTACTAGCATATCCCTAGCTGCATCCTCCCAAAAGGATGTAACTATTGAAAATAGTTCCCAACCAGGAACACACAAACGAGGGAGGGACACTAAAGCCAAACACTCACCAACAAAAGCCTTTATTAGAAGAAAGAGAGCTAGAACCCAATCTTCTACACAGGGTGCACACACTGCACAGATACATCCATCTGTATCTATGCCTTCTCAAACTCAGTTTGATGTGGCTCCAACAAATGTGGAGTCACAGCCCCATTCTCTCACAATTAACACACATCAATCACCACACACTTCCTCACCATCTCTAGATGTGGATATGTTATTCCCATCAATTCCTGATTCTCCCTCTTTACAACTCAGGGAGGAGCCCCACTCAAATACAGGTGATCATCATCTTTTAGATGATTTGTTGGATCACCCACAAATTCTTTCAGATGTAATTGAAGGATCTGTGTCACCAAAACTCATATCAATCTACACAGATTCAACAGTTATATCACTTTTAATTTCTACTTCTTTTCCTTCTTCAACGGATATCACTCATCCGTTGACAAGTGGTTGTTCTTCAACGGATAAGCTTAACAGCAGTTATCCGTTGATACCATCAGTTTCACCTTCAACGGCTATTCCTCATCCGTTGATAGTCTCTACACACACAACTGAAACAATTCCAAGTGTAGAAGACTTGATTACTGTACAATCACTTCTAGGACTGAGGGAAGGGAGTGACAATTTGAGTGAGAGGCTGGGTTGCTCCCAGGCAAAAGGAGAGATTGAGAGCTCAAATATGCATGCTATTTCTTCCAGCATGGCAAAAGTAAGTGAGAGGAGTACCACCTTAGTAGGTGAAGGTGAGGGAGTGAGTTGTGTGAGCCAGGGGGAGCCCCTGATGCAAGAACATAGAGAAAATGAGAGAAAGGCAAGTACAGCAGATATAAGGATGGATCCAGCCATTGCTAGTGAGTCAATGATTGTGAATGATGCTGAAAAGGAAAAACAATTTCAGCAACATTACAAAGCTGTAATTGATAACATTTCCTTGGATGCTGACACTTTTACTCATCCGGTTTCAGCCTATCAAGTATTGGCTACACAGGGCAATGTGGAGGCAGAAAAGACACTACATCTAGTACATACAACAGCATCTCTTCAAAGGGACAAAACTGCTATTAACAAGATGCCTTCAACAGCTGGTGAGTCATTTGAAGAATTTGGAGTAAATTCTGATGATGATGACTTTGTTTCTTCTGATGGAAGCATGAACTTAGGGGGAGATGAAGGCCCTAGTTCTATTTCAAATCTACCTGAATGGGCCTTCACAAAGGAGTCTACAACAGGGCAATTCAATATCTCCTTAGTCAAACAAATCAGTACTATCAAACAGGCCATTCAGAAAACTTCTCATGCTGGTACAAAGGCTATCCTTACAGCTCACTTCGACTCACTGCATCTCATGAAGTTGCAGCAAGTAAGACAGAATCTGAGTGTGGATGAACTCAGAAAGGATATTGCTGACTTGAAATCCTACAATTCTGAAAAATTGGATTCAGTCATGCCTTTTGGTACAATGCAGGACATTTTGTTGAGATTGAAAAAGGAATCACATACTGAAAAGAGGCTGGCCAAATTGGAAGACAGAGTTCAAGTTATTGAAGATTCTGTGGCCACCATTCTTCACAACCAACAATCTCAAACAAATCTACTTATGCAGCTGGCAAAAGCACAGGGCTTGACCCCTCTCCTTGATGATAACAAAAAGGGGGAGAGTAAAAGGGAAGGGGAAGGAGAGCCATCTACAAAAATCCAAATATCTAAAGTGCTAGTTCCTGCCATCACTACTTCTCCAATCATTCAAATCAAAGGAAAGCCTGATGGAATTGATTTAATCCAGCTAGCAGCAGCTGAAATTCAAGTGAAAGAGCAAAGAAGGAGAATTGATGAAAGGATGCAACAGCTGTTTGGCTCAACACAAGATAAATCAATATCTGTGAAACATAGCACAAAGGTTGAACCAATCAATATGGAGCACAAGCCAGAAAGGAGAAATAAGGTTGGAGAGACTTCTTTCAAGAATCTAAAACCTATGGTTCTCAAGCCCAACACCAGATGCAGCAAGGACTCCACAAAGAACCCTCTAGACTTTGCTCAGATGAAAGAAGTGGACTTTCCTCTTCCAAAGCCTGATGAAGACAAAGTTTTGGGTACTAGCATCATAAAACACAAGGAGACCATGGATGAGGCAGTAAGGAGAAACATGGCTATTATCTTTAGAGAGGGAAAGAGCATATGTATGATGCAAGGACATCCCAACTTCTCAATAGCCAAGAGGGAAGAAACCAAAAGGTTAAAGAAAGAAGCTGAAAAACTCAAGGCTGACAAAAGAGCACAAGCAAAGCTTGAACAAAAGCTAAAGTCAAGTCTAGTTGAAAATGAGAAAGGAATTGAAGTCAGGGGTGAAGACAAGATTGCAAACTTAGATGAGGTTTTTGGGAGTATATTTGGTGAAAGCATGGAGGAAAAAGAGGAATGGCAGAAGGGAAACAGAAGAAAGGCCAAGGCACATAGAAGGAATGAAGGCAACACTGAAGAAACTAAATCTCTACCTTCCATACCTGAACCCTTTGTTGCTGATCCCACTATAAACATCCATGGTGAACCAATCATCCCAAAAGAGGAACCTATTGATTGGGACACCATCAATTTGCCCACCTTTTTAACCACTCTTCCACTACCAAAGAAACAGAAAAGAAAATCCAAATCTACACCTCCCCTAAACTCTAAGAAATTCACTCAAAAACATAAACCTAACCCTAATCCACCCATTTCTAAAGATGATTATGTTCACATCTGTGACATAAAAGAAATTTCATACATTGAACTCTATCTGGATGAGCTGGAGGATGTAAGGGGAATTGCTGCTTACAGACAGCTACCAGAGAGATTGGTGTTCAGATACAAAGGAGCTGGGGAAAGAACATGGCCTCTCTACAGGATTCTGAATGAAGGCTACTCCACCTTGATCAGAGTCTTTTCAGCCATACAAAAGGATTCTGGCTTTATCAGGACTGCCAAGACTGAAATTCTCAACAAGATTGCCAACATAAGGAAAACTTGGAGGGAGCCCAATGCTTTGCCCAGAACCTTACTCATTCAAGAAAGGGGAACTACAATTCACAAATCACCTCATTGGTTGATAGAATTCAGAGATGATAAAGGAGTAAGAAGATTTTTCAGACTTGAAGACCAACTTAAGATTGCCAGCAATGAAACTCTCAAAGAAATGCAATCTAAGTTGGATATCAGTGATGAAGATGAAGCTGAATTCTTCAGACAACTCCAACTCCAAATTGAGGAAAATGACAAAGGGCTAGGAAAGAAAACCAGGGATCAAAGAAGAAAAAGATGATTTGCTCAGGCTAGTGGAGCACCCTTGGAAACACTGTAAATCTTCAATTACCTTCTAGTACATACACTTTTGCAGCACTTTTAAATTTCTACTTAGTTTCAGTTCATATATTTGTTAAGTGTTTTGTTATCATCAAGTTAACCTTGAACTTATGTCTACAATTCTTATAGACATAAATAGGGGGAGATTGTTAGGAATATATGTGCATTAGTTTGATGATATGTTTAACAAAACACTTAAGTAGAAATCTAGTGTTTGTAGCCTCAACGGATAAGACCACTTTGGCTATCCGTTGATGGTGTAGCTTTACTTAGAAATAAGTCTAGTGTTGTAGCACATTTCAGTCTCTGAATTTGAGATATAATTCTTAAATGTTGAGGGAAATTATAAGTCATGTTGACTACTAAAGGATATGCAGATAGGAAGGCCAATTGTAAATATTTCATGCCTTGTAATTTTGTATAAATGAAATGGTGTCAACGGATAACTTAAAGACCTTCAACGGATGAGAAACAAAGCTTCAATGGATGTCTCTAAAGCTTCAACGGATAACATCCTTCAACGGATGAGTGCATCAACGGATAGAGCTTCAACTGCTAACACATCAACGGATAAAGCCATCAACGGATGAAGGCTTCAACGGATGTTCTGTTAAATAGCAGTTGACAAGTGGTAGTTGTACCTACAAACAGAGGCACATGGGTTGACAGAGACAACTGAGATGTGGTAGCCTATTTCAGGAACATCAGAAAAAGCAGCCGTTCTACTCTAGTATAAAGAGGCAATAGTCAACAATGCACTGGAGTAAAATGGAGAAGAAACAAGTGGAGAACTTATTTTATTATTGTACTTTTTATCTTTGTCTTCACTTGTAAACTTGGTGTTATATAAACCAAGTAGCAACTAGTAATTAGAACAGAATTTTTCCAGAGCTGTTTAGAAAAATCTTGAGAAAAATTATCTAGTTTGTACTAGGATGCAGCTGTGATCAACTTCTTGAATCACAGATTTTCTGAAATACCATCTCTAGTGGAACAACAAATCCACCAGAAAAGTTTTTAAGGTTTGTTGTGTTCTGTACTTTTGTGCTTGAATATATATCTGTCTGTATTAGCTTAAAGCAATTCACACACTTGTTTATCTTAAACACACAGCCTTTGAAACTGCTCAAAACTTGAAAAAGTTTTGAGATTTACATTCAACCCCCCTTCTGTAAATCTCATTGTTAGTTCACTAGGAATAACACAGGACAACTTAGAATTTACTAAGTAGTGGAAACTGGAAAGAGGGCTTAGGTTATGGAGATGATAAAAGTGAAACAGGAACTGAAAAAATTAAGCCAATTATTGTTAAACAAACTAATAAGCCAAAGATAAATCCTGTTAAGTTTGTAGCTAAAACTGTAAAGTCTGATTCTGAAAAGATGGAAGATATTGAAACAGAAGTTAAGGCAGAGTCAACTTCTGATAAGTTAAAACAGGATAAACCAGCTGAAGTTAACATAGGCTTAATGACAAAGAAGCAACTTAAATATAAGCTGAAAGAGATTAAGAATGTAAACAAGGTAAAGCCACCTAGGAAAAATAGGAATGGAAAGGAAGGTGTGAATAAAAGTAATAATTATATGCCTGTTCCTAATGCTCCTAGAAAGAAATGCTATAACTGTGGAAATTCTAACCATCTGGCTTCTTTTTGCAAAAGAATAAGAATATAAACTCCTTACCTTCTAAGTCAGGAGTTAAGAGTCAGTCTGTTAGGTTTAAGCCACAAAATTTTTGTGTTCATTGTGGTAGTTTATGGCATTCCATTTATACTTGTAAGGAATATCATAGTTTTTACTATGATCATTATCAAATAAAACATTCTTTAAAGAAAGTTAGCATTATTCCTTCTAGTATAAGTTCTGATACAAAGTCTGATACTGTAAATTCTGATAAGAAAAATGTTAACATAAACTCTGATGTTAAATCCGCTGCAAATGTTAACAAACTTAATAAGGCCAAAGGATCCAAGCAAGTCTGGGTCCTTAAAACTAATCATTAGTGGTCTTTGTGATTGCAGGGAAACAGGAAAAACATCCTAGTTCTGGACAGTGGATGTTCGGGACATATGACTGGAAATAAAGCCCTGCTATCAGACTTTGTGGAGAAAGCTGGCCCAGGAGTTTCTTATGGAGATGGCAACATGGGAAAAACTCTGGGATATGGCAATATCAATATTGGGAATGTCATCATTGAAAAAGTAGCTCTAGTCTCAGGACTTAAACACAATCTGCTGAGTATTGTCAAATCTGTGACAGAGATTATCATGTGGATTTCTTTGAAGAACATTGTGAAGTTGTAAGCAAATCTACAAGCAAAGTTATTCTAAAGAGATACATGCATGGTAACATTTATCAAGCCAAGCTTTCAACAAGTTCTGATGGTTCTGCAATCTGTCTGATAAGCGGAGCATCAATTGAAGAAAGCTGGGATTGGCACAAGAAACTCTCTCATTTAAATTTCAACAATATAAATGAACTAGTCAAGAAAGATCTTGTGAGAGGACTGCCAAAATCAGTATTTGATCCTAATGGCCTTTGTGATTCATGTCAAAAGGCAAAATAAAGAAAATCTTCATTCAAGAGCAAGACTGAATCTTCAATTCTTGAGCCTTATCACCTACTACATGTTGATCTATTTGATCCAGTGAATGTCATGTCTATTGCAAAGAAGAAATATGCTATGGTCATAGTAGATGAGTTTACCATATACACATGGGTGTATTTCTTGCACACAAAAAGTGAAACAACATCGATCTTGATTGATCATGTTAAACAACTGGATAAGTTGGTCAAAGACTCTGTGAAAATCATAAGAAGTGATAATGGAACTGAGTTCAAGAATTTGATCATGGAAGAGTTCTGCAAAGACCATGGAATAAAACAAGAATTTTCTGCTCCTGGAACTCCACATAAAAAGGAGTTGTTGAAAGAAAGAATAGAACTCTTATTGAAGCTGCACGAACTATGCTTGATGAAGCAAAGTTACCAACCTACTTTTGGGCTGAAGTAGTGCAGACTACTTGTTTTACTCAAAATGCAACACTTATCAACAAGCATGGAAAGACACCATATGAGATGGTGAAGAAAAATAAGCCAAATCTGAAGTATTTTCATGTATTTGGATGCAAGTGTTTTGTTCTTAAGACTCATCCTGAATAGCTATCCAAATTTGATCTAAAAGCTGATGAAGGAATTTTTGTTGGATATCCACTTTCCACAAAAGCCTTCAGAGTCTACAATTTAAGAACAAGGGTTGTCATGGAATCTATCAATGTCTCTTTTGATGATAAGAAGATTACTGGACTTGAAGATTTCAATGATCATGATCAGCTGAGATTTGAGAATGAAGTTTTAAATTCTGATTCTATAAATTCTGATAGTCTAAATCCTGATACTGCAAACTCTGATGGGTTAAACTCTGATGTTATTGAAACTGTGGTGACTACGCCAAAGAAACATGCACCTGTGCAGGGGGAGCATATTGAAGATCCAACCACATCTCAAGAAGCATCAGATCCTAGAACAGGCTCTTCAAGTTCTGATTCATCAAGTTCTGATGGGCCAAGTTCTGATTCATCAAGCAGAATGAAGAAGGAACTTTTATTTGTCAATCTAAGTACACCAGAAATTTGTTAAAGAAATTTGGAATGCAAGATTGTTCAAGTGCATTTACTCCTATGGCCACTGCAACAAAATTGGATAAAGATACTGGTACATCAGTAGAAATTACTGATTACAGAGGTATGATTGGCTCACTACTCTATCTAACTACAAGTAGACCTGATATCATGTATGCTACCTGTCTTTGTGCAAGATTTCAAGCAGATCCAAGAGAACCTCACTTAACAGCTGTGAAAAGAATTTTCAAGTACCTTAAGGGTACAGCTGATCTAGGATTGTGGTATCCTAGGGAATCAGACTTTAAGCTAATAGGTTACTCAGATACAGATTTTGCAGGGTGCAAAATTGACAAGAAAAGCACAAGTGGAAGCTGGAGGTAGATTAGTTTCTTGATTTAACAAGAAACAAAAGTCAATATCCACATCAATTGCAGTGGCAGAGTACATTGCTGTAGGAAGCTGTTGTGCACATATTCTTTGGATGAAGAATCAGTTACTGGATTATGGGTTAGAATTTTCTAAAATTCCTATTTACTGTGATAATCAAAGTGCTATTGCTATGACAGGTAATCCAGTTCAGCACTCTATGAAAAAACACATCAGCATAAGGTACCACTTCATAAGGGAACATATGATAGAAGGTACAATAGAATTGCATTTTGTTCCAACAGATCAACTAGCAGATATCTTCACAAAACCACTATGTGAAGCTACTTTTACAATATTGGTAAATGAACTTGGAATGGTTTCGAGTTCTTTCTCTAAATCTGTTTAGTTTATGTTCTGATACATCAGACTTTATGATCAGTATTTACAGATATTACTATCCTTATGTAATATGTGCTTACATTGAAATGTACTTAAGTGCTGATTGCTGTCTGATGTGAATTTCTAAACTCTGATAGTGATATGAATTTTTCTTTGACTATTCAATCCAATGAGGATAAATGTGTTAGATGATGACCTAGTAATCTCTAATATACTAATGATCCCATGTTTGAAGTAATTGTTTATGTGGAAATCTTTTAACACAAGCAAATTCTGATATTGAGCTTGGTTAGGTTTACTTTGTGTATCTTATTACTAAGTCAAAAACTAGAATAGTGCTTCTTATCTGTTAAGTTCTGATGTTGGTAAATCTTATGGATGTACTAAGTACTGATAAGCCTCACTTATCAAAAGAAAAAGAAAATAAAAGAAATAAATATCAGGTACTCCTTTGAGATCTAGAGAATAATGTATGTGGAAGGGAAGACCCAAGTGCATTGCTGGTATTAAGTAATATGCATTAGAAAAGCAAAATAAACATTTTCTTGGTGACTTTTCACATTCTCTAATTACTGGAGAAATACTATGATAATAGCATAAATTCTGATAAGCAGTCGTGACTCACTTACACTGAGAAGCCACTGTAAACAGGAATTTCAAAAGATGCATAAAATGAGCACAAAATAGTTGAGGTGGACTCATGCATGAACTCATTCTATAGTAGACTTCAGACTACTGATAGATTTTAAGCAAAGTTCTTAGTTATGCCTTATTTCTAAGATGAAGTGAAGTGAATCAAACTTTACTCTTTGTCTGATATTTAGCTTAAAACACACACTTACACTCTATATGAATGATGAAAATTACTGTGGTGATCAATGTTGTTTTAGATGAACAGTTTAAGTGTTAGTTGCATAAATTCTGAGGACAAGTTCTGATGGAAATTCTGATGATTAAGTTCTGTTGAAACCATATCAGTATTTGTGTGAAGAATTACAAAAATAAACATTCACTTTTTGAGTAAAGAAGCCATATTCTGATGACCTTTAAATTCTGATAATAATCATTACTTATTTACCGTGCCCATTAACTTTTGTCTTAACTACTGCATGCCTGACAGGTGTAACGTCTGTTCTACTTCTCAAAAAATGTTGTCACGTGGGGTGTCTAAGTAAAAGAGATAAAAGATTTTCAAATCTTTTATTTACATTTCTATTCTATTTACTCTCTCTCTTTTTCTTATTCTCTCATATTTTCTGACGGTTTACTATACAGACATTTTATCAAACACATTTCAGGCATTCTAACTTCTCACCTATTTTCAATGGCACCCAAGGATATAATCTTTAATGGAGCAAAGTTCGTCCCCAACAACTATGCTGCCATTCTCACTAAGAGTGAAGCTCCTTCAGAACTTCATTTTATACAGGATTTCTTAGCTCATAGTGAAATTGGGTTCACATTGACACATCCATCCAGTATATCTGGAACTCAAGTTCTGACATTCTGGCGTACTGGAAATTATGATGATGGTGGTAAGCATGGTACTCCGAGCATCGTATTTACATCAAATGAGGTTGAGTATGTTGTTACTATGGGAGCAGTTCGAAAAGCTCTACACCTACCTGAATCCTGTCAATTCAGTTATGCTGTGGAGGAGCCCTTGCTACAGCAAATGATGGCTAATCTGGGATATGACAAGAGTTTGGCTAAGATGGGTCAACTCAAACGCCCATATATTCGAAGGGAATGGAGCTTCTTCTTCGATTGCATTATGAAGATGTTTGCCAACAAATGCTCAAATTTTGATGTCATTCCCATTCTGACACAACAAATTGGGTATGCACTCCTAAACCAGTCTCATTTTGATTATGCAAAGATGATGTTTTGTTTTATAGGAGATAGAATGAAAGAGGAAAGGAATGTAGTTTACTTTGCTAGGTTCTGTCAGTTAATTTACAATTACTGTACATCAGATGAACCAAAACTAGCAGGTGAACTCATAGAACCTTTTAGGTTAGCAAAAAGGGCTTTTAATGATCTTTTATCTACTGACAACAAGAAGGGAGTTTTGAGACCCCTTAGCATTCTTTTATTAGTAAAGAAAGCTCTTGTAAATGCTGATGCTGCTACATATTTATTGCTATATCCTGATGTCCAACCCACAAATACACAATAACCATCAACACCTACTCATGTCACTCCACAAACACATACATCAACACATGCCACTCAACTATCAGCACCTACAGTGAAGCTTTCTTCTTCTAGAGCAAAGAGGACTAAGTCAGTTCCTCAGACACAGCAGAAAAGAAGGAAGATAATTTTAAGAGATGAGTCTGATGATGATGAGGCACAGGTTCAAACATCAGAACCTGTTGCAAAAGTAGTTGAGGAAGAGTTTCCTCAAAAAATAAAGGAAACTGGGAGTTCTAGGCCCCTCAAAAGGCTTAGAAAGATACATTCTGATGATAAAGCTCCCAAAGTCTCTCCACCCTTGAAGAAAGTGAAGAAACAAAGAGCTAACAGGGACATAGTTGAGTCAGATTCAGAGGATGTGGAAGCAGCAACTAAGGAAGGGGATTAGGAAACTCTGATCCCAAAGGAGCCAATTATAATTGAATCCCTTCCATCTACCCAACCAGAATGTGCCGAAGCCAATGAATCTACACCTCCACTGTCTCCAATTCAAGCTGAAGAAACTGTTCAAGACAAAGTGTCTACACCTTCTGTGTCTCCTATTCACTCTCCAGTACATGCTGAAGACCCGGGTACAAGTGCTGAAATAGATATTCACAACCTGGTTGTACCTGAAGTTCTGTACTTGGAAGCTCCAACCATTCTTCAACATACTCCACCAACAACACCAATTCTGGATGCTGATTTTAATGCAGATATTCCAACAACACCTCTTCCGAATCTAGATGATGAAGATCAAATATTAGGTGAGCATCAGAATTTGGATGTTGATCAAAACTTAGAGGATGATTTTGAAACCTCTATAGCCTCACACACTATCATTTTATTAGAGGAAGCTGATTCTGCAGGCTCTGTAACTTCTGATGCTGCAAATGCTGAAAATACTGGTGAAGCTACTACAAATGAAAATGTTGATTCAACTGGTCCTTCAGGACATGCACCTCTACAAACAGGTAATAAAGCTGATTTGATTAAAAAGTTTGTTAGAGAAGATGCACCAGTACCTTGGAGTGAAACTCCAAGAGGAAAAGAATGGATCAAGGAGTGGAACAAAGTTGATTTTGTTCCTACTGCAAATATTCTTGCTGATCACCTGGCTAAAACTGATGAGATGCTGGTGAATGATGACTTCAAAGCACAGCTCAGAGTTACTGCATTGAGTACCAGGCACCTTCAAGGTCAACACTCAATAACTCAAGCCAAGGTGGACAAAATTCAAGAAACACTAATTTAGCAAGACATGAATGTAGAATTGGAAAAGAATAGGTTTTTAAGCCAGCCTTTGACCGCATTGGGTATATAGAAAAGACTCAAGAAAAGCAGCAAGCTCAAATATCTAATATTTTAAAGAATCAAGCTGCTCAACAAGATCAACTCTATGAAATCCAAAACTCTGTGGAATTGTTTGTCTCTCTCCATCTACCAGATGATGCCGAAAAGGGGGAGAAAGTGATTAAGTCCAAATACAAAATTGATCAACCACTAAAGGGTAAGGATGATGGAAATGATGACCAGGAAAACTCTGAAAGGGCTAGAGGTCATGGTCAAGGCAAAGGCTCTTCATCTAGGAAAGCAGGAACTTCTACACAGAGATCAAGCTCTGATGCTGATAAAAGAATAAGTTCTGATAAGCAAGTTCTGACTAAGCCTGATGTTCTGATACAGGGTGAAAATCAAGAATCACAGAAGTTTATGCAGACACTGAAGCTTAAGGGGAAGGAAACAACAGTCTACTATCAAGACCCCAAGTTACAGAAGCTGGATGAAGAAATTTCAAAAAGACTATTTCTCAAAGACAATCCAGGAATGGACTTTGAAAGTCTGAAGAAAGAAGAAGCCAGACTTAAAGCAGAAAATGTCAAATCCAAGTCTAAAACTTCTATTACTGCAAAGAAACCTCCAAAGCCTAAGGGGATTGTGATTAGAGAGAAGACAAACTCTGAGGCAACCAAATCTGAATCCAAAGCCAAATCACAAATAGAGGTAGATCCAAGGTTCAAGGGCAAAGCTAAAGTTGATGATTCTGTAAAAATCTATCTGCCAATTATGGATCTTGAAGCAAAGGATGATGAAGATACTAATCTGATTTTGAAGAAGAAGAAGAAGAATATTCAAACAACCTCTGACAGAGCTCATGTTGTTCAAGACCAGGACTTAGTAAATTATGATATGACAATGAAGCAAGCAACCTCTAACAGAGCTCAAGTTGGCTTGATATCAGAAGATAAAGGAAAGGAAACCTCTGACATTGCTCATGTTAAACCTTCAAAAATTCTACTACCTGGATTTACTAAAGCTCAACAATCTACTCAACTTTTGAAGACTACATCAAGTGGTTTTGAAGCAAGAGTTATTCGAGGAAAGGAAGCTAGAGACAAATCAGGATTGGGTAGTTCTAAAGAAAAGAGAGTAAATAATACTACCTCTGATCCAACCTCTTTGAGTGAACCAGGAGTGGGAACAACTCCTGAAAGATTGAATCAACTGGAGTCTGTACAAATGGTCTACCACTCTGTGTTAAAAGAAGATATCATGTTATATTTTATGACAGATGGGAGGGTATTCCATATAAGAAAGGATGATATTCGTTTGAAGTACTTCAAAGAATTACAACATGTGCTATTTCTACTTCAAGTGAAGAATAGATCAACAGATGGTGCTGCCAGATACATAAGGTCTAATATTGAAAGACAGAAGAAATTATACTCTATAAAGTCTGAAAGGCCATACTATCCTAAGTATAGAGCTCACAATGGTGATATAGTTGAGATGAAGCCTAATACTGCCAAAATCACTACATTTCTTGGTATTAAGGGACTTGAATTCAATCAAGAGTCTGATAAAGCCTATATCATTAGACTGGATTAGGAAATAAGGAAAGCAAAAATAAATGATCTCAGGGCTGCTATCTTTTAGATAGGTGAAGATAAAGTTGAACTTAAAGATGCAAAAAGGAGGATGCAGAATGAAATTGAATATGCTGAGAGAACTCTTTTGAAGAACTATCTCAGAACAACTCCTGACATTAGAGAGATCACACACTGAAGCCAAGTCAAGGACTACAGCTGATAAATTTTGAAGGATATACAGGCTAAAGCTGAAATCAGACTTTAAGGATGGTAAAAGCTACAAGGATTGTGAGTTGTAGTTACTTAGTCAAATTCTCATATGCATTTGCACTTAATATTTTTGACATCATCAAATATCTATTAAACTTGTATATTATGCTAATTTACAAGTTGGGGGAGATTGTTAGATATATTTGTGATATCACGTCTAATAGTGATTTGTATTTAGTTTTCAGATCTTGACTAACAGGACAAATCAGAACTTAACTGGAAATCAGTACTTATACTGAAGTCAGAGCTTAAGATATCAGAACTTAAGTTATCAGAAATTAAGATATCAGAAGATATTTATCAGGATATAATATCAGGACTTAAGAAGACATTCAGACAAGGAAGGCGACTGATTGAAAGGAAAGAAGATCAATACTAAAACAAGACGAGATATGCATGGAGAAGAATTCTATGAAGAATAGAATACTTGGAAGAAAAGATAACTAGTTGATATATTTTAGGATGCAGACTTATATTCGATATCAATTAGAAGATTATCTTGTAACTGTGTGTCTATAAAAATACAGCATAGGGTTTACACTATATGTGTTATCTTAATCGAGAATATTATTCATTGTAACCCTAGCAGCTCTCGTGATATTTGTTCATCATTGAGAGAGAACAGTTCCATTATAATACCGTTTTATTAATAAGATTATTATGTGTTTCATACTTGTGTTCTTAAGTCGATTTGATTGTAGTATACATTGTATTCAACCCCCTTCTATAGTGTGTGTGACCTAACAAGACTTTCTGATAATATGACACAAAGAAAGAATAAACGTTATATGTAACTAGATGTCAAGGAAAGCATTGCAGTCAGTTTTATATGAGAGCTTCTTAGAACCAAAACAAATGATACTATGGGTTAGAATATGCTGGTAATGCCTCCAGGTTGGTGTATTTCCTTCAAAGCAGTAAAAAAAATTCCCTCGGCAAATATACTCGATTGTGATTCAAGGAAAATAAGATATGGTGATAAGTTTGTGCGTCAATCATATTAAGTCAAGATTTTATTGTTGATTCTTAATTCCAAATTAATTTCGAGAGCGTTCGAAATCAAATACGCCCTGGTTGTAATATATCATTCGCAGATGGACAAGAAGATTAAGGGGACTATTAAAGAGCCTCGAATGCGATTGTAAGCGATTACAAACTAGGTTAATTAAACAAAGAAACATGTGGGAATGAAGTTCAACAACCAGTAAACTATCGAAAACGTTCATGAGCACGAATTACTAGAATTAGAAAGAAAAGAGAATTAATATGCATTATACTGCACCTTTTGAGACAGTAAAATAGGCATGATAAGTGGAAGTTAGTTGGCTTCACCGCCACATGTTTAGCAGGATCATAGGGTATTTATACGTGTATATTTAGAAAAAGTAATCTAGCTCCATTATATATAAAATGGAGGCTTGAGTTAAGTTATATGAGCAACTAATAGAATATGATGTCAGCAAGAGGCTGTTGAGTAATGAGTGGTGTTGCGAGTAAAAGTTGATGAAAAGTTGTAAGACTGAGAGATCAACCTGAGAAAATGGAGGTAAATACTTAAATGCATCTTTATCTGATCCTTAGTGTGATTCTGAGGACATAATCCTTTTAAGGGGGAAGGATATAATATCCAGGATATCGCATGCAATTATTTTATCAATAAATGAATATTATGTGATTATATGAATTTTTGGTGAATTAACTGTTGGTTGATATTGATATTTAGATGTTTTAATGAGATAAAAGGTGAATAAGTTAAATTTTAATATGTCCAGAATAAAATATAGATAAGTGTGGTATTTTTCTGGTAATTTTTGGAGTGTTATATGATATTATATTAATTTATTAATTTATTAATTATTTTTTGAATAATTATAAAACTATTTTATAAAGCCGGGAATCGTCCGACTTCAACCGTTTTTACATTTTTACAACCCGAAACTCTTTCGAAAACTCCTTTCTAACCTAATCTGATAATTCCGGACATTTTCTGTGTTTTGACTTTTTCAATCTGGATTACGGTTTGATCCGTATGTGTCCTGACACAAAATTTTCGATACGATAATCATTTCGATAAATTAACAAAACCCGTATTCTCGAAAGACGGGATATTATTACATTATTATCGTATAAAGTGTTTTATAAGAAGCCCAGTTCGGATAATTATCCAATACGAGTATCAAATCGGATCATTTTTGCAGTTACTTAGCGGCTAAGTAACTAATTTATCGATCCAATAGGACCCAACATGAACCTATATTTCATAAATATAAATAGCCCTTTTCTTATTTTATTTCACTCGTATAATCATAATAAGACAGTAAAATCCAGCAAAATACAGAGAAAACCCTAATAAAATACGGCATTCTTCATAATCAATCGCACATCGCACAAACGAAAGCGTTATCGAACTCCGATTCGGGCGTGCTATATATCAAATCGAAGCTCTCGAAAAACTCTTTATGAATCAACCATCTATTCTTGATATTTTTGATGTGATTTGATGGAATAATAATGTAGATCTTTTCTTCCTAGTCATTTTGGTATATTATATGTCAAATTTGGAGTTCAATAACATGTAGAAAAGTTGGTTTGATCTTTGAGTTTGAATATTCTTGGTGTTCTTGAATAATTTCACTGGAAAATTTATCTTTTTGGCCGGATTTTTGACATGTTAAATCTGGGAACATAAAACTTACATCATTAAACAAATCGTGTGAAGGGGAATCAATTGGTAGTGTATGTTTTAACAGAGGAAGTCGGAATCGACCTCGCCGAAAAATTGAGGAGAAGTCGGCAGGAGGATTTCCGGCCGTTTGGCTGTGAATCTGTTGTTCTTGCTGAGATAAAACGCGTTCTGCAGCAACATAAAGTATCTCTGCTTGTTTTTGCACTGGTCTGGGTGGTTTAAACATCATCGGCAAGCTTCTGGCCGGCAGCCATGGCTTCGCCGGCGACTGTCGGGGAAGGGGGGGGACTGTAAAAATTACTGTTTAACCCCCGAGGTTTTGCAAAGTTTACATTTTTGGTACTCTAGTTTTAAAATTGTGCAAAAATCGTACTCGTGTTTAGATTATTTATAAAAATGATATTTCTTTTTATATTTTTTTTCAGATAATGTTTTTATTTATTTTAAATTCCAAAAGTCGACATATTTAATTCTGAAAAAAATTATTTTTAAATTGAAATTAAATCTAAATTATTTATTTAATAAATTTTAGTTGATAATTAAATATTTAATTAGTCAATTAATTTAATTATCAATTTATTAATTAATTTAATTAGTTATTAATTAATTTTAATTGATTATTTAATTAGATTTAATTATTTATTTCCGATTTAAAAATTTCGAAAAATAGTTTCGAGCTTTAAAATATTATTTTAAATTATTTTCAAAGCTCGACAATTATTACAAATTATTTTAAAGTCAGATTCGGGTGTTCGAACTCTATTATTTAATTATTAAATGATTCGGAGTCCCGCTTTAATTCCAAAAAAGTTCAAAAACTCGTATTAAATACCTGGAAAATCATTGTGACCCCGAATCTTCTTTGAAAAAATATTTTGATTGAATATCTTGCGTACTATGTGCTACGCGCTATCTGATTGATGTGTTATATGCCTATGTGGTTATTGTTTGAAGGTTTTTGTTGTAACTTCTAATCCGTAAATCGGATTTGGCTTAAACGAAGGGTAGATAGAAGCTTATGACGTCTATGTGACGATTAGAATAATATGAGATTGAATATTGAAAGATACTTGTGATGCCTAGCAGAGTCAGCGAGGCATAGAATAGGAAACCAGTGATCCATAACTAGAATCGACGCGTAGAAAGGGAAAGCAAGTGATTGATGAATAAAAGCAAGGCATAGAAAAAGAAGGAATATGATTGAAAAGTAAAACTGTTAGATGAGTACAAGTAAATTTAGAAATCATCCATTTAAGATATATTGCAAATATTTTGAACTCTCTCATAACATGTTGCTAGTATTCAAAATAAATACTGTTTTAAATTGCAAGCGCTTTAAACTATTCAAACTTAAACCCTGATCATATCATTGAACTTAAGCTGTAAGCCTTATTTTTTGAAAACCCCCAACGGTTGATTTCCCAGATATTAAACCATACAAATACAATATGACTCCACAAATACATACCCACCGTAAATAAAATACTGAAACAGAACTACTGAATATACAGAAACTGATATACCCTATATCATCAAAGATCAATACCCTGCTTTATCATTGAACCATTGTTCATTAGATACTTGATTCTTCATCAGGCTTGCAGCCATTTTTCATATTTACACCTTCATATACCATGGTGATACCTATGAAATGTTTTATTCTCTGAGATAAATGCTTTATCAATGTTAATTAAGATTATGTTTTTACTGAATTACAATGCTTATCATATTGAATCATTTTAGAATTGGATGGTTTTATAAATGTGAACCAGATTCGTGGTCATATTAGGCCAATACGTGCCTACGATCCAGTTTAGAGAGCAAAACTGTGTGCCTTGCTCGGGGTTAGTGCGTGACTGATCAACAACCTAACCTTGGTTTTTAAAAATGAAAGTTAATGTCCAATTCTAACCATTGATTATTTAAAAGAAAAAACTTGATTCTTCAGAATCATTTCAATTGATCATTGTTTAACCTCAGTTATTGCTATTATGACTTGTTGAGCTAGTTACCTCACTCTTGTAAATCTTTTTATGTTTTCAACAGTTGAAAAGGAAATTGTTGGTAACAAGGATTCCCTGTCCAGTGTGCGAGCGAGGATTCCAGGTTAAGTTGGATCGAGCTAGCATGAGCTTTATATTGTAGATAGTTATGGAAGATTGTAAGAATGATATCATTATCAGTTGTAAGTTGAACTAGTTGGGATTTGGTATGATGTAATAAAAGTTTAGGTTGTGGCTTGTTTTCATACTTTAACCTGTTGCGATCCGTGGTTGTATTAAGGGTGTGTGTTGTGAATCCCAAAATTCTGACCAGGGTTTGGAGGACATCACATATATAGATTTTGACATCTGTAAAATTGGATCATTCATAAATATTTTTTTTAAAAATTGAAACATCCATATGGGAATCACTATTTAGTAAAACTACTATTTAACTATAAAATTAGCAATACAAATACATTTATTTTTTAAATTTTTTTTATCATATCAGTAAAATATGTAGATCTTGACATCCTTACGGTTGGATCATTAATAAATATCTTTAAAAAATCAAAATATCAATATGGGACTAAACACTATTAAGAAGTAGTGGTCAAACTACTAGTTGACTTGTTAGATATATTTGATAATGTCATGACTAATGTGATTTATGTTTAGTTTACAGATCTTACTTAAATAAGACAAATCGGTACTTAACTAAAATCAACACTTATACTGAAGTTAGAACTTAAGTCATCAGTACTTAAGGTTCAGAAGATATTTATCAGAAGATAATATCAGGACTTAAAGGAAACGTTCAGATAAGAAAAGTAGCTGATTTACAGGAAGAGAAGATCGAGACAAAACATAAGAAGAGATATGCATGAAGATGGAATTCTATGAAGAATAGAATACTTGGAAGAAAAGATATCTGATTGATATATTTTAGGAAGCATAATTATATTCCATATCAATTAGCGATTATCTTGTAACTGTGTAATATATACAAACACAGACATAGGGTTTACAATATAAGTGTTATCACAATCGAGAAGATTATTCATTGTAACCTTAGCAGCTCTCGTGATATTTGTTCATCACTGAGAGAGAACAGTTCCATACTGTAACAGAGTTTATTATTTTGAATAAAGTTTGTTTTCTGTTACTTGAGTTATTAAAGTTCGATTTGATTGTGCTATACACTGTATTCACCCCCCCCCTCTACAGTGTGTGTGTGTGACCTAACAAGTGGTATCAGAGCCTATCTGTTAACACACAAACAGTTTAAGATCCAAAAATAATCATGTCTGAAGTAGAAACTCCAACTAAGCCCACCAAAGCTGAAGAACCTCCAAAGACACAAATTCAAAGCCGATATAAGACTATTAGAGTTCCCATATTGAGACCATCTGAATATCCCATATGGAAGGTGAGGATGACCATGTTTCTGGAAGCTACAGATCCAGAATATCTTGATAGAATCAAGGAAGGGCCTCACAAACCAACCAAGCTCGTTGTTGCAGTTGCAGGTGATGCAGCAAAGTCTGTACCAAAGGAGAAGAGTGATTACACTGCTGAAGATATCGCATCAATTGCTAAGGATGCTAAGGTACGACACTAACTGCATAGTGCTATTAATAATGTAATGTCAAACAGGGTAATAAACTGCAAGACTGCAAAGGAGATATGGGATGCCTTGGAAACAAAATGTCAGGGAACTGATACGATTAAGAAGAACAGGAAGACAATACTCACTCAAGAGTATGAACACTTTGACTCAAAGGCTAATGAGTCATTGACTGATTTATATGATAGATTTGTCAAACTCTTGAATGATTTGTCACTGGTTGATAAGGAGTATGATCTTGAAGATTCAAACCTTAAATTACTGTTGGCTCTTCCTGAATGCTGGGATTTGAAGGCAATAACAATAAGAGACAACTATAATCTTGATGAAACAACTCTTGATGAAATTTATGGAATGCTCGAGACTCATTAACTTGAGATGGAACAAAGAAGCAAGAGGAAAGGAGGAAAGTCAAAGACAGTTGCTCTTAAGGCTGAAGAAGAATCCCCCAAGGCAGCTACCTCAAGGAAAGACAAGGGTAAAGCTCTCTTCACAAAGTCTGATACTGAGTCATCAATTTCTGAAAGTGATGATGACTTAGAATCTGAAAGCTTGCCTGAGACGGATGCTGATGAAGAGATGATGAAGCTGTGTGCTCTTATGGTGAAAGGAATCACAAAGATTGCATACAGGAAGTTCAGGAAGGGAAAGAAGTTTTCCAGGAAAGCCGCAGGTTTTGATAAGAAGAATTTCAGAAAATCTGAGGGCAGAGAAGGAAAGTCTGACAAAGGAGATTATACAAATGTCAAATGCTACAACTGTGGTGAGAAATGCCACATATCTCCTGATTGCAAGAAAGTGAAGAGTGACAAAGGCAAGGCTCTTGTCACAAAGAAGAAAAGCTGGACAGACACCTCAGATTCTGAAAGTGAGGAGAATTATGCCCTGATGGCAAATGCTGATAAGGCAAGTGCTGAAAGCAGGTCTGAAGCTGCTGAATTAAAGGTACCTCAAACTACTTATGCCTTTCATACTGATGATATTAATGAGTTGAGAAGATATCTTAAAACCATGTTCATTAGTTATAGAGATCAAACTTTAACATGTGAAAGATTAACTTCTGAAAATATTGCTTGCAAAAAGAGGAATGATTATTTAGAAAAAGAGTTAGTCATGTTCCATCAAACTCAGAAAGATAGAGATGATGTTTTATATGTTAGGGATGAAGTGCTTAAAATGAATGAATCTCTAAAAGCTGAGTTAGAAAAGGAAAGAGAGATTATCAGGACTTGGACTAACTCTGGCAGAACAACTCAAAATTTGTTAAGTAGTGAAAACTGGAATGAGGGCTTAGGTTATGGAGAGGATAAGAAAGATAAAGGAACTGTAGATATTAAGCCTGCAGTTGGTAAACAAAAGCCAAAGTTAAAACCTGTTAAGTTTGTAGCTGTAAAGTCTGATACTGAGAAATCAGAAGTTAAGAAGGAATTAACTTCTGACAAACTAAAACAGGAAAAGACAACTGAAGTAAACGTAGGCTTAATGACAAAGAAGCAGCTTAAGTATAAGCTGAAAGAAGTTAAGAATGTAAACAAGGTAAAATCACCTAGGAAAAATAGGAATAGAAAGGAAGGGGTGAATAAAAGCAATGATTATAAGCCTGTTCCTGATGCTCCTAGAAAAACATGTCATAACTGTGGAAGTTCTAACCATCTGGCTTCTTTTTGCAGGAAGAATAAGAACATAAACTCCTTACCTTCAAAGTCAGGAGTCAAGAGTCAGTCTGTTAGATATAAGCCACAAAATCCTTGTTTTCATTGTGGTAGTTTATGGCATTCCATTTATAATTGTAAGGAATATCATAGTTTGTACTATGATTATTATCAAATAAAACCTTCTTTAAAGAAAGTTACCATTGTTCCTTCTAGTGTAAGTTCTGATTCAAAGTCTGATAGTGTAAATTCTGATAAGAAAAATGTTAACATAAACTTTGATGCTAAATCCGCTGCAAATGTTAACAGACTTAATAAGGCCAAAGGATCCAAGCATGTCCGGGTCCTTAAAACTAATCATTAGTGGTCTTTGTGATTGCAGGGCAACAGGAAAAACATCCTAGTTCTGGACAGTGGATGTTCAGGACATATGACTGGAAATAAAGCCCTGCTATCAGACTTTGTGGAGAAGGCTGGCCCAAGTGTTTCTTATGGAGATGGCAACATTGGAAAAATATTGGGATATGGCAATACCAATCTTGGGAATGTTATCATTAAGGAAGTAGCTCTGGTCTCAGGACTTAAACACAATCTGCTGAGTGTTAGTCAAATCTGTGACAGAGGTTTTCATGTGGATTTCTTTGAAGAACACTGTGAAGTTGTAAGTAATTCTACAGGCAAAGTTGTTCTGAAAGTATACAGGCGTGGTAACATCTATGAAGCCAAGCTTTCAACAAGTACTGATGGTTCTGCAATCTGTCTGATGAGTAGAGCATCAATTGAAGAAAGCTGGAATTGGCACAAGAAACTCTCTCATTTAAATTTCAACAATATAAATGAGTTGTTCAGGAAAGATCTTGTGAGAGGACTGCCAAAGTCAGTATTTGCTCCTGATGGCCTTTGTGATTCTTGTCAGAAGGCTAAACAAAGGAAATCTTCATTCAAGAGCAAGACTGAATCATCAATTCTTGAGCCTTATCACCTACTACATGTTGATCTATTTGGTCCAGTAAATGTCATGTCTATTGCAAAGAAGAAATATGTTATGGTCATAGTGGATGAGTTCACCAGATACACATGGGTGTATTTCTTGCACACAAAAAGTGAAACTGCATCTCTCTTGATTGATCATGTCAAGAAACTGGATAAATTGGTCAAAGACTCAGTGAAGATAATAAGAAGTGATAATGGTACTGAGTTCAAGAATTTGATAATGGAAGAGTTCTGCAAAAACCATGAAATCAAGCACGAATTCTCTGCTCCTGGAACTCCACAGCAAAATGGAGTTGTTGAAAGAAAGAATAAAACTCTTATTGAAGCTGCACGAACAATGCTTGATGAAGCAAAGCTTCCAACCTATTTCTGGGCTGAAGCTGTGCTGACTGCTTGTTTTACTCAGAATGCAACACTAATTAACAAGCATGGAAAGACACCATATGAGATGGTGAAGAAAAAGAAGCCAAATCTGAAGTATTTTCACGTGTTTGGATGCAAGTGTTTTGTTCTTAAGACTCACCCTGAACAGCTGTCCAAATTTGATCTAAAAGCTGATGAAGGAATTTTTGTTGGGTATCCACTTTCTACAAAAGCCTTCAGTGTCTATAACTTGAGAACAAGAGTGGTTATGGAATCTATCAATGTCTCCTTTGATGATAAGAAGGTTACTGGGCTTGAAGACTTCAATGATCATGAGCAGCTGAGATTTGAAAATGAAGACTTAAATTCTGATACTGAAAATCCTGACAGTCTAAATTCTGATACTGCAAACTCTGATGGATTAAGCTCTGATGTTATTGAAACTGTGGTAACTATGCCAAAGGAAAATGCACCTGTGCAGGGGGAGCATACTGCAGATACAACCACATCTCAAGAAGCATCAGAACAGACAACTGGCTCTTCAAGTTCTGACTCGTCAAGTTCTGATAATCTAAATTCTGAAGAATCTAACTCAGAGAGCATAGTTTCATGGGGAGAATCAGAAAATGTTAATGAAGACAGCATGGATCATGGGGGAGCATCCAGTTCTAGAGAAAACCTTCCATCTGCAAGAAAATGGACTAAATCACATACACCTGATTTGATAATTGGAAATCCTGATGCAGGTGTCAGAACTAGAACAGCTACTTCAAGTGATTGTCTTTACAATTCTTTTCTGTCTCAGACTGAGCCAAAGAAAGTGGAAGAAGCTCTTCAAGATGCTGATTGGGTGCAAGCAATGCAGGAAGAGTTAAATAAATTTGAAAGAAACAAAGTCTGGACCCTAGTGCCAAGACCAAAGAATAGATATGTTGTTGGTACAAAGTGGGTATTCAGAAACAAAACTGATAGTGATTGCATAATTACAAGGAATAATGCAAGGCTGGTTGCAAAAGGATATTCTCAACATGAGGGAATTGATTATGATGAAACATTTGCACCAGTTGCTAGATTGGAAGCCATAAGGATATTTTTGGCTTATGTTGCTCACAAAAAGTTTACTGTCTTTCAAATGGATGTGAAAAGTGCTTTTCTCAATGTAGAATTGGAGGAAGAAGTATATGTTGAACAACCTCCAGGCTTTGTAGATTCCAAATATCCAGATTTTGTCTACAGGCTTGATAAAGCACTTTATGGACTTAAGCAAGCTCCAAGAGCATGGTATGAGACTTTAGCTCAGTTTCTTCTGGAAAGTGGATTTAACAGAGGAACTATAGACAAAATACTGTTCTACCTCAACCATGGAAATGACTTACTTCTGGTTCAAATATATGATGCTGATATCATCTTTGGTTCTACCAATGACAGATTTTGCAAGAAGTTTGCCAAGCTGATTCAGTCAAGGTATCAAATGAGTATGATGGGGGAACTTAGCTATTTTCTGGGCCTTCAAGTCAAGCAGAATGAAGAAGGCACTTTTATTTGTCAAACCAAGTACACCAGAAATTTGGGATGCAAGATTGTTCAAGTGCATCCACTCCCATGGCCACTGCAACGAAACTGGACAAGGATACTGGTAAATCAGTAGATATTACTGATTACAGAGGTATGATTGGCTCTCTACTCTATCTAACTGCTAGTAGACCTGATATCATGTATGCTACCTGTCTTTGTGCAAGATTTCAAGCAGATCCAAGAGAACCTCACTTAACAGCTGTGAAAAGGATTTTCAAATATCTTAAGGGAACCGCTGATTTGGGATTGTGGTATCCCAGAGAATCATATTTTAAACTAATAGGTTACTCAGATTCAGATTTTGCAGGTTGCAAAATTGACAGGAAAAGCACAAGTGGAAGCTGCCAATTTCTTGGAGGCAGATTGGCTTCTTGGTTTAGCAAGAAATAAAAGTCAATTTCCACATCAACTACAGAAGCAGAGTACATTGCTGCAGGAAGTTGTTGTGCACAGATTCTTTGGATGAAGAATCAGTTACTGGATTATGGGTTAACATATTTTAAAATCCCTATTTACTGTGATAATCAAAGTGCTATTTCTATGACAGGTAATCCAGTTCAACACTCAATGACAAAGCACATCAGCATTAGGTACCACTTTATAAGGGAACATGTGGATGATGGTACAGTGGAATTGTACTTTGTTCCAACAGATCAACAACTAGCAGATATCTTCACAAAACCACTGTGTGAAGCTACTTTTACAAGATTGGGAAATGAACTTGGAATGGTTTCAGGTTCTTTCTCTAAATCTGCTTAGTTTTTGTTCTGATGCATCAGACTTTATGATCAGTATTTACAGATATTACTTTCCTTGTGTATTCTGTGCTTACTTGAAAATTGCTTAAGTACTGATTGTTGTCTGATGTGAATTTCTAAACTCTGATAATGATATGTCTGTTTATGTGACTATTCAATCCTATGAGGATAACTGTGCTACATGCTGACCTAGTAGTCTTCAATATACTAGAGATCCCATGTTAGAATTAATTATTTATATGGAAATCTATTGACACAAGCAAATTCTGATATTGAGCTTAGTTGAGTTTACTTTGTCTATCTTATTACTAAGTCAAAAACTAGAATAATGCTTCTCATCTGTTAAGTTCTGATGCTGGTAAATCTGTTGAATGTACTAAGTGCTGATAAACTTCTCTTATCAAAAGAAAAGGGAAAACAAAAAGAAATAAAAATCAGGTACTCCTTTGAGATCTAGAGTAAAAATGTGGAAGTGATGACCCAAGTGCATTGCTGGTATTAAGTAAAATGCATCAGAAAAGCAAATAAATATTTTTCTTGGTGACTTTTCACACTCTATGATTACGGGAGAAATACTCTGATAATAACATAAATTCTGATAAGTAGTCGTGACTCACTTACACTGAGAAGCCACTATAAAATGGAATTTAAAAAGATGCACAAAATTAGCACAAAACAGTTAAGGTGGGCTTGTAATATCCGGGATATATCATGTAATTATTTTTGCTATTATATAATTATTATGTGTGTTCAGTATCTATTCTGTGAGTTAGTTGTTAAAGTGTTATCTGTACTTGGTTATTCAAAAATAATATTAATTGAGTATTTTAATTTTTATATGTCCAAAATAAAATATAGATAATTGTCATATCTTCCTAATTATTTTTATGTTGGTTTATGGATTTATAAGAATCATCAGAAATTTCTAAAATCTTTTTCCGGGTAATTAAAATCTATTTTATAAAAACAGGAACCAACCGACGTCAACCGTTGTTACGTTTTTGGAACCCGAAACTCTTTCGAGGACTCCTTCCTAACCTAATTGTAATATTCCGAGCATATTCCATGTTTCGACTTTTTCGATCCGGCGTACGGTTTGTCCTACGCGGGTCCCGGCGCAATATTTTCGATATAATATTCGTTTCGGTAAATCAATAAAACCCGTATTTTCGATAAACGGGAGCTTTTTATTAAACTATCACAATTATCACTTCGTAATACGTGTAACCAGGCGCTGAGACCAAGACCGCAGTACAAATTGTACTGATTTGGATAATTATCCCGAAAACCGATACCGTTTGGATCAGTTTTTATAAATAAACGTACCGTTTTATATCCGGAATGATCCAACGGGATCCTAATTTTCCGTAATTATAAATAGCCTTTTACTGTAATTTATTTCGTATCAAAATCATTTGCAGACAGATAATTATATAATTTTCAGAGAAAAACCCTAATTTCCTAAAACTGTTCTAACAATCAAACAAGCATTTGGAGGTGTTATTGAATTCGGTTTGGAAAGCTCGAGTAACCAATCTGAAGGTCTTGAAGAGCTCTACCAGATTCTGTAATCCACACACCTGCAGAAATCAAGGTTATTTTTCTAAAAATTTATTTATTTTCGAATTTATTTTATTAAAAATATGAATTTTTGTTCGGATGATTGTTTGTATGATTTGATGATTGCATGTTGTAGAGCTTGTTTTCCTGATGATTTTCATATGTCATACGTCTGATTTGGAGTTCAATAACATGTTCAAATTTGAGTTTGATTTTCGAATTTTAAAATTAGGGTTTATAACCTGTATGAATGTTCTTAATTGAAATTTGGGGGTTTCTTATTCTGTGATAGATTGATGTTGTGTTATAGTGGGTTGTGTTCTCTGTGAAATTTGCAATCTAGTCGTATAAGTTTCATGAACCAACGAGGTCTGTAGAGAAGGGAGTTGTGTTTTGAAGTTTTCCGATGTTCGTCGAAAACTGGAAAATTTCACGGCCAAATTCCGGCCAACTCAGGGATTGTTAGGATGAATTGATTGCATGGTTGTGTTCCTGGTGTTGTGTAGATGTGATCTGGAGGTGATAGTGGCCTGAGCATCCCTGGAACGTGTTCTCCGGCCATCCCCGACTTTTTCCGGCGACTGGACTGCAAAATTGCAGTTTGGTCCCTGCAGTTTTGAAAACGATGCAGTTTGGTCCCTGTAGTTTCTAGACTTTGCAAAAATTGGATTTCTGTTTTAAAAATGTTTAAAAATCATATTTCCTATTTATTTTTATTATAAAAATTCATTTTTAATTTCTGAAAATTCTAAAAATTATTATTTTAATTCTGAAAATTATTTTTAATTCACAAATAAATCTAAATTAATTAGTTAATTAATTCCAGTTAATTTCTAATTGATTGATTGGTCAATTAATTCGAAAATTAATTGATTAATTGATTTAATTAATTATTAATTGATTTTAATTAATTATTTAATTAGATTTAATTATTTAAAAATGATTTAAAAATTCTGAAAAATGGTTTCGAGCTTTAAAATATTATTCTAAATTATTTCCAAAGCTCGATAATTATTCTAAAATTATTTTGGAACCAGAATTGGCCAACCGAACCCTGTTTATTAACCCGAAATTGATCCAATGACCCATTTTAATTCCGAAAAATGTTTTAAAAATCATTTTAAATACCAGAAAGCCTATTTATAACCCGAGACTTCTTTATAAATAATATATCATTGATTACGTGATGTATTATGTGCTATATATGACTTGTTAATTGACTATCAGTCTATATATTCGGTGTTTACTTGATTATTGCATAACTTTCAATCCGTTAATCGGATTTGGGTAAAACGAAGGGTAGATAGAAGTATGTGTTGAATAGAATTCCATGAGTAAATTATTGATAGATGCTTATGATATATGAGCAGAAGAGGCAAGACGTAGGAAAGGGAAACAGATAGTTGAGGAGTAAGACGCTTGTGATTGGAAGCGAGTGCAGTGTAGTTAGCTAATATCAGGCAAGTGTTCTGAACTTTCTCGAGATATTGTAGTATTTGATAGTCAGATTGATATTGCAAGTGCTTTGAAGCACTGAAACCTAAACTCTGATTCCAGTTATTGTTCTTGAGCCATAAACCTTATTCTTTCTAGACCATTGATTGTTGTATACCTAAACACAAGTCTCAAGTATACGATATTACTCCACAAATACATGTAAACAAAATCCCAAACACTGAACTGAATTACTTGTACATTCAATCATTGTATCCTATGCTTTGAAAGCCCAAATCTTTGAAACCCTGAAATGTTGATTCCTTTGTTATTCAATTCTTTCATTACCCAGCATCCAAACTTTTAAATTGCCTTATTAATCCTTACAAGGATCGAAACCCTTTCATTGTTAAACATCCATTGTTGTTAATGATTTCGGTTCTTGTTTATTATTGTATATTCTGTTATTATGTTAGAATTGGATTGTTTTTTTATAAAATTGTGGACCAGATTCGTGGTCAGACCATATAATGGTCAAGTTAGGCCAATGTGTGCCTTGGATCCAGTAGTTAGAGCAATGCTGTGTGCCTTGCTCGGGGTTAGTGCGTGACTGATCAGCAGCCTAACCTTGGTTTTTAAATTAAAAGTATAGTATCCAATTCTAAATCATAATCCATTGTTCACTTGATATCATAATCATATTCACCTGATGATCATTATTCTCAGTTTTGTCATTGTGACTTGCTGAGCTAGTTAGCTCATTTGTGCGATGTTGTTTATATTCTTTCCAGTTAAAAAGGAACCAGTTGGTAGCGAGGATCCCCAGTCCAGCGCGAGAGCTAGGGGTTCAGGTTGAGAAAGCTGAGCTGGTAGGCTTCTTTTGGGATAATTTAATTTTGTAAAAGTTTGTAATAATGTTTAATACTCAGTTTGAGTTTGAAATAGTTGGGATTTGAACGGTTTGTAATATATTAGTGTGTTTGGCTTATGTGCATACTTTAACCTGTTACGGTCCGTGGTGGTTGGTAAGTAGGGTCACTGCATATATTATTATTATCTTTATTATTGTTATAAGCAGGTTATAATTAAGGTGTGTGTGGACCCCAAACTTCTGACCCGGGTTTGGAGGGCGCCACAGGGCTCAAGCATGAACTCATTTAATAGCAGGCTTCAGAATAATGACAGATTTTCTGTAAAGTTTTAGTTATGCCTTATTTCTAAGATGTTCAGAAGTGAATCAGACTTTACTCTTTGTCTGATATTTAGCTTAATGCACACACTAACACTCCATATGAATGATGAAAATTTCTGTGATGATCCATGTTGTTGTAGATGAACAGTTTATGTGTCAGATTGCATAAATTCTGAGGACAGGTTCTGTTGAACGTTCTGATGATTAAGTTCTGAAGAATCGATATCCGAATTTGGGTGAAGAGTTACGGAGATAGGCATTCATTTTTCGAGTTCAGAAATCATGTTCTGATGACTGTTAAGTTCTGATATAAGTCTAAATTCTGATATTAAATTTTGATCCTTTACTTGACTTATTTATGGTTACAATTTGAAACAGTCTCCTTTTCAATCAGAATATGTTTGGATAGAATATTAACAGTCAATCTAATTAGGGTTAGTAGAACGCGTACATGTACAGTAATTTTTACTTGTTTCTTGTGCGCATTAAACCCTGTCTTACACTTCTAATGACTATTTTTCGTCTTCCCAGTCTAGGGAGACGGGGTAGAATTATTTCTACCTGTCCGCATTAAATTATACATGCGTCTCCTGGAATTCTATTGCCTATATAAACAAACACCTCCTTCCAGCTAAACATTATTCCCTTCCTCAAACCCTTACTCTCTTTTCCCTCATATACATAACATCATGGTTAACTACAATATGTTTTTAAACTATGAGACCTTTAACATGGAGTTAAGCCGTGAGGGATGGCAGCAGGAATGGCACGTGACTGTCATTCCTGATGAGATTTGGGACTCAGTTCCCCAGGAGGTTCTCACACACCTCATGTTCTTTTACATGGACTACCATCGCTATCTGGAGCGATTGGAGGAGGAAAGGCTGGAAGCTCTCCGCCAGCAAGAGCGAATCATCAGACTCGTTATTCTTTTTGTAGAGAGTAGGAAGAAGAAATAACTTATTTTCTTCTTCCTGTTTTTCTTCATCGTCAGCCTTGCCCTGCTTCTTGAGCTAGGACTAAGGCTGTTGATGTTCGGATTAGAAGCTTAGGACAGTCTTGTAATTCTCTGATGAAATTTCAATTTCATAAATGTATTCTCCTAATATATTAATGAAATTTCTTATTTTTGCAAGATTCTGTCTCTGAGATGTTTGCACATTTAAATGCACTGTTAAATCATGATATATCTATGTTCTGATGATCATTTTAATCATTGATCTAAATAAAGTTCTGACTTTAAAATATCAGTACTTGTTTACTTGATTTATTTTGGTCATTCTCACATGTAATATCCGTATTTTTATTTTAATTATTATCTATTTAATATTTGTATTAGTTAGAAATAGATTAGAATTAGTAATAATAGTAATTTTTAATACAATTTGATTTGGAATAGAATTAGTAATTATATTATTAATTAGATTAGGGATATGATTCTATTAATTGTGGGCTTGTGGGCCTATAAATATATATATATATACAAGTTATGTCCTATTCTATGTCTTTTTAATTGGAGCCGCTCTTAGAGGCTAGGGTTTGAGAAGACAAGAAGATCTTAGAAGTTTATTCTTGTGTTATTCGATTGATCAAGGTACGAGAATCGATCTTTTCTTCTTCATAATCATATCATGTTCATCTTCTTATTTGTTTGTGCTGAAATTCGTATGTGATAAAATCAGCATCTCGTATCTGTTGTAAAATCCATAACTTATTCGTTTGTACACGGAATTCATTAATTCTTGATTTTCTGGAAAGCTTGTTTCGATACCTACAACTTCCATGTTTACATATTTTGTGGAATCAGCCTCTAACTATGTGCAAATATCCATTCTTTGTGACCCTTCAGATTTATGACGTGAACAGTTTTTCATACCTTCTAAAATTCGTTATAAATCGATCTTATGTCGGAAAATTACTCATGATATCAATCTGGAAAGCTTATGAAATTCTCTTTCATTATATGGTATACCCATTATATATCTAAATTTTTTAAATTGCCTAAATTGCCTTACAAATATTCTGGTCTGTTTATACTTATCAGCATAGTTGTTTCATGTTCAAAAATTCATATCTTCTTCATTATTCGTCATAAAATTATGATCTTTATAAATTATGAAACCTCTGAGAATTCTCTTTCATTGTCTAGTTATAGTCGAAGTGAGATCAGATTGTCTTTATTGTCTAAATTTGCCTTCTTTGTAATCTGTTCCTGAATAATTTCTGCTGTGATACCTGAACTTCAAAAATTCATAACTAATTCGTTATCAGTGCGTTTTTGATGAATCTTAACATTTTGGAATCCTTGTTAAATCTACTTTATTTCTCCAGTTGACCATTATTTCAAATCCTTAACTTATCTGCTGTTAAAATTCGAATTAGTATAAGTTGTTCACTTTCAATCGTATTTCAACAATCCGATTTAATGGTCCATCAGATGAGGTACGGATTTCGTCCCCTTTCTTTCAGTGCTACTCCTTTTATTATTAAATATATCTGATTCTTTCCCTTCATATTTTTATTCATTCCGTTCTTATTCGTTTGATCTCTGAAAATTATTTTAAATCTGTTCTGGAAGTTTTAAATATTTAATCTTGCGAGCTTTATTATGTTTGTTAAATATCTGTTTAGAATATTTGAAATATCTGCTGCAAGTGATTCTTAAAATTGTGAAAATTATTTTATTTGAACCCTTAGAGTGAAATAGGGTATACCGAGTTAACCAGCTGTAGGGGTACTACAGCCATGTCATTGCGGCACCAGTGACATGACACTTCCGTGACAGTGTGATTGGTCACGGCGTATCCTTCTGTTAGCTCTTGGGAGGAGCTTTTGCGCATTTGATATTTGTTCAGGATACGTGGGTGCACCCAGAGTTTGATTTGTGATTTGATTTATGGTGACGTTGTATATGCCGTACACGTTATCCATTCTGTTGCACGCATTAGGTACCCTATGATGTGTGTATTTGTATCTGTTCTGATATCGGTATGAAATATCCTAACCCCTCGTTGCTTCAGCCTTGCTTATTTTTAAAATTGTTATTGTATTGTAAACTGCAGATTATTTATTTTAATTCTCTTGTTTTATAAATTGTATTCCAAATCCGTACTGGGCGTTTGGCTCATGCCGTATTATTTTTCTGGCAGGTGCTTAGGGGAAATCTGGGATTGTGTGATGGAGAGCTACCCCAATTCGTTGATTAGGATTTCAGAATTTTATCATTAGTAGACTTAATTGTTTATTTAGAGAATTCAGCATTTATATTTTTTTGGTTTAGACATTTTGGAGATTTAATATTATTTTGGAGATTTTAGACTGTTTAATTATTGTTAGAAATATATTAGCGCTCTGTTTGCAGGTTTTGGATTTTAAGTAATATCTCCCTTCTATTTTAATAAGGGGGTGTTACAGAGATGGCATCAGAGCTTAGGTTCTTTCTTGTAGAAAACCTACTTAGGTTGACCCGTGAGTTTGGGTAGATGATAGGATGGGTGTTCCATTTAATTTCGTTTCATTATGCTCTTTATCGTTTGTTCGTCATCTAGGCGTTGCACCTTCATTATTATATCCTCATATGTCTATTTCTACCCCGATGGGGAATTCTGTTGTTATTTCTGATGTGTATCGAGAGTGTCCGATAACTGTTGGAGATAGAAATTGTAAGGTTAACTTGCTTCCGATGGAGATGCATGACTTTGACATTATTTTGGGCATGGATTGGTTGAGTGAACATCGTGCGACAATTGATTGTCAAGGAAAAAGGGTGATCTTTGGGGATGTAGATAAACCAGAAATTGTATACCAAGGGTCTCAGCTCCAATACTTGTGTTGCCATCAGGGAGTGGAGGTTTTCAGGTGTATAGTGATGCTTCTAAGAGATGATTGGGGTGTGTTCTTATGCAACATGGGAAAGTGATTTCTTACGCTTCTAGGCAGCTTAAACCATATGAGGTGAATTATCCTACCCATGACTTGGAGTTAGCAGCAGTGGTCTTTGCTTTGAAGATCTGGAGACACTATCTTTATGGAGAGACTTGTGACATCTTTACTGATCACAAGAGTCTCAAATACATCTTTACTCAGAAGGAGCTTAACATGAGGCAGCGGAGGTGGCTTGAACTTCTTAAGGATTATGATGCAAATATTCAGTACCATCCGGGGAAGGCGAATGTAGTGGCAGACGCTCTTAGTAGGAAGAACTTGGGGAGTGTTGCATCTCTCATTACTCAGCCGCACCTTATTTCAGATTTGGAGCGCTTGGGTGTTGAGTTGTATGTTAGAGGATCAAGTGGTAGTATTGCAAATTTGAAAGTGGAACCGAATCTTGTTTCAAGGGTTAAGGAAGCTCAGAAGAGTGATACAGGTTTGGAAGCTATTAGATCCAAGGTGGCAGGTGGAAAGCAAACACAATTTCATTTCGATGATGAGGGTGTGATGTGGTTGGGTAGTAAATTGTGCGTGCCCGCAGACCCGACGATTCGTGAGGAAATTTTGAAGGAGGCTCATAGTTCTTCATTTTCTATTCATCCAGGTTCCACCAAGATGTATAGGGATTTGAAGAAGCACTTTTGGTGGAGTGGAATGAAGGGAGATATAGCAGAATTTGTGGGAAAATGTCTTACATGTCAACAAGTGAAGATAGACCATCAGAGGCCTAGTGGATTGTTGCAACAGCTAGATATACCAGTTTGGAAGTGGGAAAACATTACTATGGATTTTGTAACTCATTTGCCGAGGACCTTCAAGAAGAACGATGTCATATGGGTGGTGGTTGATAGACTCACTAAGTCCGCTCACTTCTTGCCTATTAAAGAGACTACTCCTGTTCATGAGTTGGCAGAGATTTTGCAGCGAGATATTGTTAGACTTCATGGTGTGCCGGTGTCGATAGTTTCTGACAGGGATACGAGATTTACATCGCGTTTTTGGAAGGGATTCCAGCAAGCTTGGGGTACGAGGCTTAATTTCAGTACAGCTTATCATCCGCAGACCGATGGACAGTCAGAGAGGACGATTCAGACATTGGAGGATATGTTGAGGGCTTGCGCGTTAGAGTGGACAGGTGATTGGGATAAATATTTGTATCTTGTTGAGTTTGCGTACAATAATAGTTGGCCCGCGAGTATTGGTATGCCACCATTTGAGGCTTTGTATGGTAGGAGGTGTAGGGCACCATCTTGTTGGGATGAGGTTGGTGAGAGAGTCATCGAAGGGCCGGAGTTAGTTAGAATTACTAATGAGAAGGTAGAGAAAGTTAAAGAGAGTCTGAAGGAAGCTCGATCTCGTCAAAAGAGTTACGCGGACCAACATAGGAAGTTTGGGGGATTTGAGCCAGGTGATCATGTGTTCTTAAAGGTGTCGCCTTGTAAGGGTGTGAAGCGTTTTGGTATGAAGGGAAAGCTTAGTCCGAGATATGTTGGCCCTTTTGACGTTATGGAGAAAGTAGGGGAAGTATCTTATAGAGTTGCGTTGCCACCACAACTATCTCATGTGCATAATGTGTTTCATGTGTCGGTTTTGAGGGGCTACAAATATCATCCATTACATGTAGTTCAGTATCCATTACATAAGATTAAAGAGGATCTTTCTTGTGAGGAGGAAGCTGAGGCTATCTTAGCTCGAGAGGAGCGAGTTTTGAGGAAGAACACCATTCCGTTTGTGAAAGTTTTGTGGAAAAATCATTCGGAAAGAGAGGCTACTTGGGAATTAGAAGAATCTATTCGTGAGAAATATCCGCATTTTTTCGATTCAGGTACGAGTTTTAGTTTCGTTCGATTCCGGGGACGGAATCCTTTTTAAGGGGGTATATATGTAATATCCGTATTTTTATTTTAATTATTATCTATTTAATATTTGTATTAGTTAGAAATAGATTAGAATTAGTAATAATAGTAATTTTTAATACAATTTGATTTGGAATAGAATTAGTAATTATATTATTAATTAGATTAGGGATATGATTCTATTAATTGTGGGCTTGTGGGCCTATAAATATATATATATACAAGTTATGTCCTATTCTATGTCTTTTTAATTGGAGCCGCTCTTAGAGGCTAGGGTTTGAGAAGACAAGAAGATCTTAGAAGTTTATTCTTGTGTTATTCGATTGATCAAGGTACGAGAATCGATCTTTTCTTCTTCATAATCATATCATGTTCATCTTCTTATTTGTTTGTGCTGAAATTCGTATGTGATAAAATCAGCATCTCGTATCTGTTGTAAAATCCATAACTTATTCGTTTGTACACGGAATTCATTGATTCTTGATTTTCTGGAAAGCTTGTTTCGATACCTACAACTTCCATGTTTACATATTTTGTGGAATCAGCCTCTAACTATGTGCAAATATCCATTCTTTGTGACCCTTCAGATTTATGACGTGAACAGTTTTTCATACCTTCTAAAATTCGTTATAAATCGATCTTATGTCGGAAAATTACTCATGATATCAATCTGGAAAGCTTATGAAATTCTCTTTCATTATATGGTATACCCATTATATATCTAAATTTTTTAAATTGCCTAAATTGCCTTACAAATATTCTGGTCTGTTTATACTTATCAGCATAGTTGTTTCATGTTCAAAAATTCATATCTTCTTCATTATTCGTCATAAAATTATGATCTTTATAAATTATGAAACCTCTGAGAATTCTCTTTCATTGTCTAGTTATAGTCGAAGTGAGATCAGATTGTCTTTATTGTCTAAATTTGCCTTCTTTGTAATCTGTTCCTGAATAATTTCTGCTGTGATACCTGAACTTCAAAAATTCATAACTAATTCGTTATCAGTGCGTTTTTGATGAATCTTAACATTTTGGAATCCTTGTTAAATCTACTTTATTTCTCCAGTTGACCATTATTTCAAATCCTTAACTTATCTGCTGTTAAAATTCGAATTAGTATAAGTTGTTCACTTTCAATCGTATTTCAACAATCCGATTTAATGGTCCATCAGATGAGGTACGGATTTCGTCCCCTTTCTTTCAGTGCTACTCCTTTTATTATTAAATATATCTGATTCTTTCCCTTCATATTTTTATTCATTCCGTTCTTATTCGTTTGATCTCTGAAAATTATTTTAAATCTGTTCTGGAAGTTTTAAATATTTAATCTTGCGAGCTTTATTATGTTTGTTAAATATCTGTTTAGAATATTTGAAATATCTGCTGCAAGTGATTCTTAAAATTGTGAAAATTATTTTATTTGAACCCTTAGAGTGAAATAGGGTATACCGAGTTAACCAGCTGTAGGGGTACTACAGCCATGTCATTGCGGCACCAGTGACATGACACTTCCGTGACAGTGTGATTGGTCACGGCGTATCCTTCTGTTAGCTCTTGGGAGGAGCTTTTGCGCATTTGATATTTGTTCAGGATACGTGGGTGCACCCAGAGTTTGATTTGTGATTTGATTTATGGTGACGTTGTATATGCCGTACACGTTATCCATTCTGTTGCACGCATTAGGTACCCTATGATGTGTGTATTTGTATCTGTTCTGATATCGGTATGAAATATCCTAACCCCTCGTTGCTTCAGCCTTGCTTATTTTTAAAATTGTTATTGTATTGTAAACTGCAGATTATTTATTTTGATTCTCTTGTTTTATAAATTATATTCCAAATCCGTACTGGGCGTTTGGCTCATGCCGTATTATTTTTCTGGCAGGTGCTTAGGGGAAATCTGGGATTGTGTGATGGAGAGCTACCCCAATTCGTTGATTAGGATTTCAGAATTTTATCATTAGTAGACTTAATTGTTTATTTAGAGAATTCAGCATTTATATTTTTTTGGTTTAGACATTTTGGAGATTTAATATTATTTTGGAGATTTTAGACTGTTTAATTATTGTTAGAAATATATTAGCGCTCTGTTTGCAGGTTTTGGATTTTAAGTAATATCTCCCTTCTATTTTAATAAGGGGGTGTTACATCACACTTGAAATTTATTTTCAGAATATTGGTTTTGCAGTGAAAATAATTGAATAAGTGGGAACAATTTAAATTTTGAATTAAAACTGACTTACCTCAATTAATGGGATTACTGGGTAAGTGGAACGATTTTTCCTTGAAAACCTGCATGTGATAAGTCATGATTACTGTTTTCCCGTGCCTATTAACTATTCATTATTGCTGCATGTCTGACAGGTGTCCAACGGTTATATTTTTTTTTACCAAGTATAAGTAAGAGAGAGAGAAGATTATACAATCTTTTATTTACTTTTACACTTTATCTCTCTTTCTTTGCTTTTACTCTCTCTCATCTCCTGATGTTGATTTTTCATACAGACATTTTAACAAACACCTAATAGGCACTCTTAATTTTCGGTTCTTCTCATGGCACCTAAAGATTTGATCATTGATGGAGCTAAGTTCATTCCAAATAACTATGCTGCAATTCTCAATCATGATGAAGCTTCGTTCGAGTTGCATTTTATGCAAGATCTTCTTGCACACAGTGAAATTGGGTATGCATTGACCCAGCCTTCAGTCTTTTCAAGCCAACAATTTCTAACATTTTGGCGGACTGGGCATTTTGATAATGGTGGTGCAACTGGTACTCCCAGTATTGTTTTTGAAGTGGATGATTCTGAACATGTGGTAACTCCTGGTACAATTCGCAAGGCCTTACATTTACCAGAAGGCTGTACTTTTTCAACATTGGAGGAATCAGCTCTACAAGAGTTAATGGACAGTTTGGGGTATGAAAAGAGTTTGGCTAAGTTTGGACAGTTGAAACGGGCACATATCAGAAAGGAATGGAGCTTCTTCTTCGACTGCATCACTAAAGCCTTCGGGAATAAGTGTTCAAACTTTGATGTCATTTCAATAATGAGTCAGCACATCGGGTATGCTATTATTAACCAAACTCATTTTGATTTTGCAAGTGTTGTGATCGGTTTCATAGGGGATATGATGACAGAGGATAGAAATGTAGTTTACTTTGCTAGATTCTGTCAGCTTATATATACTTTTTGCTGTGTTGATGCCCCTCACCTAGCCAGTTCTTTATATACACCCTTTAAAATTACAAAACGAGCCTTTAATGACTTGGTAAATGCTGACCTTAAGAAAAAGGTGGTTAGACCTTTACAGATTCCTCAGTCTGTAAAACAGATCTTGGTAAATGCTGATCCTGAAACCTATAGATCTGTTTATCCTAATGTACAACGCACCACCACATCCCAAACACCACAGCAACCATCAGAACATACCACTCATACATCTATACCTCAACCCTCCCTCAGAACATATCTCAAATCATATCTCACAACTTCACAGACAGCTCAACCTTCATCCTCAGCACCTACTGTGAAGCCTTCATCTTCCAAGCCCAAGAGGACAAAGACTGTTCCTCAAACACCACAGAAGAGAAGGAGGATTGTTCTGAGAGATGAGTCTGATAGTGAGGAACAGGTTTCTGCATCAGAACCTGTTGTTAAAGAAGCTGAGAAAGTTCCTTCTCAGAAGGATTCTGGAATTGGGGGATCTAAGCTTCTCAAAAGGCTTAGAAGAATGGCTTCTGCTGAACCTCCCAAGGAATCTCTACCTTCAAAGAGATACAAGAAACAGAGAGCTAAAAGGCCAGCTTCAGATGATGAGGAAGCAGCAGCTAAGGAAGGAGATCAGGAATCTCTGATCTCAAAAGAACCAAAATTCGCTGAAGCTACTGCATCTCCTTCTTCATTGTCCCCAACTCAGGAAGCTGCTACAGACAAGGCAAACACACCATCTGTGTCTCCTGTACATAAAACTGTATCTCCTGTAGACCCAGGAACAAGTGTTGAAATTGATATTCACAACCTGGTTGTGCCTGAGGTTCTCTACTTAGAAGCTCCAACAACAATTCATCCATCAACAACACCTATTACTGATGTTGCTCAAACTCCAGAATTATCTACTACACCTTCTCTGCATCTAGATGTTGATGATCAAAATATAGGTGAGCATCAGGATATGGCTGTTGATCAGAACTTGGAACCAGATTAGCACTTAGAGGATGATGTTGAAGCCTCAATTGCTTCTCATACTGTTGTTCTATCAGAAGATGCTGATTCTGTTAGTTCTGATGCTTCAAATACTGACCCTACTGGTGTTACTGCTATAAATGCAGATGCTGATGCAGCTGGTCCTTCAGGACATGCACCTCAGCAAACTGTTCACAAAAGTGAGTTAGTCAAGAAGTTTACTCGAAGAGAAGCACCAGTGCTTTTGAGTGAAACTCCTAGAGGACAGGAGTGGACTAAGGAATGGAACTCAGTTACCTTTGTTCCATCTGAAAAGATTCTTGCTGAGCACTTGACAAAAGCTGATGAAATGTTAATTAATGATGATTTCAAGACACAACTTCGAGTCACTGCATTGAGTACTAGACATTTGCAAGGTCTCCATTCAACAACTCATGAAGAGTTACATAAAATTCAGGAAGAATTACTCAAGCAAGAAACAGTTCTGAAAAATGAAAAGAAAAAATTCTTTCAACCTACCTTTGACAGAGTTGCTTATATTGAGAAGACCCAAGAGAAGCAACAGTCTCAGATTGATGATATTTGAAAAATCAAGCTTCTCAGCAATCTCAACTCGATGAAATCCAAGCCTCAGTGGAATTGCTTGTCTCTCTTATGTTACCTGCTGATGCCAAAAAGGGGGAGAAAGCAATTAAGTCCAAATGCAAAACTGATAAGACACTGAAGGGGAAGGATGATGAAAAAGATGACCAGGGAAACTCTGGAATGGGTGGAGATCATGGTCAAGGTAGAAGTTTCTCATCAAGAAGAGCTGGAATTACAAGTCACAGGACAAGTTCTGATGCTGGAAAAAGAATTACTTCTGCTACTGGTAAAAGGATAAGTTCTGATGAACTTTTGGATCTTGATGAAGAAAAGTCAAGACAGTTATTTCTTAAGGAAAATCCAGGAATGGACTTGGAGAGTCTAATGGAAGAAGAAGCTAGACTTAAGTCAGAAAGAGTCAAATCTAAATCTGAAGCTTCTATTGGTAAAAAGAAACTTCCAAAACTCAAAGGCATTGTGATAAAAGAAAGGATAAATCCTGAAGCAACCAAAGCTAAATCACAATTACAGATAGATCCAAGGTCCAAGGGCAAAGAGAAAGTTGGTGAACCTATCAAGGTTTATGTGCCTCCTGTGGATGAAGAAATTACTGTTGAAGATGCTGATCTTGCTCTGACTTCAAGAAAAATTTCTAAGACAACCTCTGACATGGCTCAAGTTGTTCAGAGTAAAGATAGAGTTAGTTCTGATATCTCAAAGAAGCAAGTAACCTCTGACATAGCTCAAGTTAACTTAATATCAGAAGATAAATCAAAGGAAACCTCTGACATTGCTCATGTTAAACCTTCGAAGATACTCTTACCATGATTCACTAAAGCCAAACAGACTCAACCTTTGAAGACTGTTAAAAGTGGTTTTGAAGCAAGAGTGGTTACTGGATAGGAAGCAAGAGATAAAACTAGATTGGGAAGTGCTGATGAAAGAAGAATACAGAACACAACCAATGATCCAACTTCCTTAAGTGAACCAGGTATTGGAGCAACTCCTGAGAGATTGAATCAACTAGAATCTGTACAAATGGTTTACCATACCTACTTGAAAGAACACATCTTGTTGTACTTCATGACAGATGGTAGGGTTTATCATATAAGGGAAAATGCCATTCCACTGAAGTATTTTGAAGAACTGGAACATGTATTATTCTTACTTCAAGTGAATGACAAAATAACAGAAAGTGCTGCAAACTTTTTGAAGAGTCAAATTCAGAAACATAAAAAGCTTTATTCTGTTAAGTCTGACAGCACATATCTTCCAAAGTACAGAGATCACAAGGGTGATATTGTTGAGATGAAGCCCAACTCTGCTAAGATTATAACTACCTTTCTGGATTACAAGGCTGTGGAATTCAATCTTGAGTCTGACAAGGCATATTTGATCAGACTGGATCAGGACATAAAAAAAGCTAAGATTAATGATCTCAGGGTTGTAATCTTTTAAACTGGTGAAGATTCTGCAGAACTTAAAGATGCTAAAAGGAGGATGATTGATGAACTCAGATATGCTGAGAGATGTTTGTTGAAGAACTATCTCAGAACAACTCCTGACATCAGAGAGATCAGAAGATGAAGCCAAGTCAAGATCTACAACTACTTAAATTCTGATATGAATACAGACTGAAGTTGTTATCAGAAGTTAAAGATTGGTAAAGCTTTAAGGACTGTAAGTTATAGTTATCTAGTCAAATTCTCATGCATTTGTACTTAATATTTTTGACATCATCAAATATCTGTTAAACTTGTATATTATGCTAATTTACAAGTTGAGGGAGATTGTTAGATATATTTGATAATGTCACGACTAATGTGATTTATGTTTAGTTTACAGATCTTACTTAAACAGGACAAATCAGTACTTAACTGAAATCAGCACTTATACTGAAGTCAGAACTTAAGTCATCAGTACTTAAGGTTCAGAAGATATTTATCAGAAGATAATATCAGGACTTAAAGGAAACGTTCAGATAAGGAAATCAGCTGATTTACAGGAAGAGAAGATCGAGACAAAACATAAGATGAGATATGCATGAAGATGGAATTCTATGAAGAATAGAATACTAGGAAGAAAAGATATCTGATTGATATATTTTAGGAAGCAGAATTATATTCCATATCAATTAGCGATTATCTTGTAACTGTGTAATATATATAAACACAGACACAGGGTTTACACTATAAGTGTTATCACAATCGAGAAGATTATTCATTGTAACCCTAGCAGCTCTCGTGATATTTGTTCATCACTGAGAGAAAACAGTTCCATACTGTAACAGAGTTTATTATTTTGAATAAAATTTGTTTTCTGTTACTTGAGTTATTAAAGTTCGATTTGATTGTGTTATACACTGTGTGACCTAACATGACTATTAAAATATCAAACCAAATACATTTATTTTTTTATAAACATTTATCATATCACTAAAATATATAGACCTCACTACACCATATAATATTCTTTAAGCTTAAATATTACTTTAAATTAATATTTAAGAATGTTAATATAAGCACTCATATATAACTTCTAAAAATATATAATTTGAAATATTTTAAATATACGAATTATATTTGTAGTAAATTATATATAAGTAGTTATTTTTTTATTAAAATGACTTTGTAACCTTTTATTATAAAAATACTAATAAAGCAATGAAATATGAATATATAAATATAGGAATGTTTGGAGAGTACAAACATTCTTGATGATATATGAATTTTGATATTATATGAATTTTGTACATAATAAAATTTAAAATTTTAAAAAGAAGAATTTTAAAGTAATAAAAATTTAGAAATAATAAATAGTATAAATAGTATAATTTTCATTTTTTATATGAGCATTAAATATAAGTTTTTAAAATAAAAATATTAAAATATAAATATATGAGTTATAAAAGTACTAAAATACATATAAGTAATTAACCTTTTATAAAAATTATTTTAATTTATTTACAAAAATAATAAAATATACATATACATGAATTATTGGATTCATAAGCTCGGGCAATAAATGGGCTCAAGCGGGATAAGTTTTGGGTAACAGCCGGCCAAAATTTTCAGACATTTTTAAAATTTTGTGTACACACACCCTCGCTCCCTATGCTTTTTCTCATATCTCAGTACACTCACCCACTTTCTCTCTCCTTTCCTTCCCTCTTTCACTAATCTCTCTCGTCTATCCATTTCTCTACCATGACTATGCCCTCCCTCTCTCACTAATCTATCTTGTCTCCCTGTCTGTCCACCATTACTATTCTATACTATGTAATTAGGGATTTTCTTTTATAATTAGGGGTCAACTGAATTGCGGTCGAGGATTGGGTTCTTCAATTAGGGCTTAGTGTACATTGAGTTGCTTATAACTCTCATTCTGTAGCCGAAAGGGAGCTAGGAGCATACATAAGCTACTTAGAGCATACAAGACTCTGACAGCTACTTTGCAATAAATAGGTAGGGCACCTAGGTTCTTCGGATAGATAGCGACTTAAAGTGCCTTGAGTCAGCGCGGGTGACGTCTAGCTTCCAAGCATGGGATATCCAGGAGAGGATGAAAGCAAATTTGCTTTCAACATGGGCGGAGGCAGCCATATTCTAGATTCTTTCCTTCTTTAAACTTCATCTACTCTCTCTCTCTCTCTCATCTCTCTCTTCTTTCTCTCTCTCCCCCTCTCTCACGCACCCCCTCTCTATCTCTCTTGTGTTCTTGACTTTGGGGCTTTCTTGCATCATTTTGTAAGTTATTATTATATAAAAGATTCTTCAGATGATAATTATTATATAAAAGACTTGAAAGTCTAATGACATATAGTTTTGTTATCGACTTAATAAAATATGAAGTTTGATACATTGGAGGATTGTTTATACCATACGACTCTTTTGCGGTTCATATTGCTTCATTATTTAATACAGTGTCTAAAATGTGAACCATTTGCACCCTACCCTTTATTCTAATATCGTGTCGTTAGTACGGAGCAGACTTCCTACTCGGGAACAATCTTTGGTTCGAGAAACGTTGACTAGGCATCACTACGCCATAGATTGGATTCCGCAACCGTTCACACTAGGGTTGCAAACAAAAGTGTAATAATAGCCTTCTAAATATAGGTACACTATGGGTCTTTGGCGTGGAACCCGGGATTTGAGTATGATGAGAAAGTGATTGGTTATATTAGGAAGTACAAGTGTGTTTTTTATCTTGGTAAGTATTTGTGTAAGTGTAGCATTGATTTTTCGATTTTGATTTCTGTATTAATGTTTGTTTAGTGTATTTCAGCTTGCATTGATCACAGAGGCACGCCTGAGCACCCTGCAAGAAATTGCAAATTGGAGTATGCTGAAGGATCCATGAGTCCATATTAATTCCATTTTGCTTAAGACTTGAGTTTCTTTCAGTGGGGTGCAGCTTATTGTGTTCGATGTGGTCCGGAGAAAGAGAGAACTACAATGGAGGTATGTCATATTCAAGTTATGAACATATTAATCAATTTTCTTCAAATTTGATATATAGTATTCTAAATTTGTGAATTCTATATAACCTCCTTGTATATATGAATGGGACATTGTTCAATGCCTCTTTACTACAGTGTTCAAGTAGTAAATCAATTTCTTCTTACAAGTACTTGAACACTGTGATCGTAATTTCACAGTGTTCAGACTTGATTAAATAGGCTACTTCTTTCAGTATTTAGAGCGAAGAGAATGCGAGTATGACGAGAAGACAATTATGGAGTTCTTCAAGGCAAGTACTACCTAGGGCCTGTCCCATTAGAGGATATGGCAAGGTGAGTTTATGACTTTCCTTACATGCTCTGTGTCTCTATATATTGATGCCTAATCCTCTTATATGTGCTCATCAGGCAAATTGCAACAACATATGGTCCATGTGGTAACAATAAATATTATATCTTCTCATTGGAAAAGGCTCTGTTCGATATTAGTAAGCATGCTTACTGTTTGCTTGAAATGAAAAGCTTTTAGCATACCATTCTATGTATTAATCTGATATTTTATTTAATAGGCACTACTCGAGAAGAACCCTACAATTGACCAGGGTACAGATGGTAAGTTAAATGATTTATTTGTGAGTTTTATTTATATTTTATAGTGCAAGCTTGACATCCTTCAACTGATGTTGGAACCAATTCAGGAATTTGATGCATTCTTAGTCGAAAAACAACAGATTGAGTGTTGCTGCTTATGTATGGGAGTGTTAGAAAGATTGACAATTGGAGCTTAATAATGTGTATATGTTGTTTGTAAATATGGATTCTATTGTAGATCAAAAAAAACCTAATATACATACTATGTATCTGTTGTTTGCTCCTGTGATTTAGTCGTTTGGAAATCCCGAGTTTAATATAATGGAACCATATGTTGCTAATAATTCTACAGTATAGTTTTGCGTTTTATGACATTATGTTATGCTATTTCTGTAGGTAGGTGTGAAGAATAAAACACCTGAAGTGCAGTCAAAGCTGATAAATGCGCTTGTTGTTGATGTTAACAAGAACCAGGTTATTGCAGCTGGTAGAGTACAAAATTCCTCCCCATTGGAACAGTGTTGTTAGTAAGTTAAATACATTACATACAACAGTGCTAAGACGTCTGAGCTCTAGTATGTTTATTACTTTTGTTAAATATGATTCAACATTTTCAAAGTACTATACAAGATAAAATCTGAATGTTCTTTGAAGTACAAATGAACACAACAAAGATAGAAAGCGACAGAGTGGTAATGCATTACAATAATCAACTCGTAGTACTATATTTAACTTCCCATGGCCAGCTACAAAAAAGTTTAAGTATAGAACTTTCTCATATGCAAAGTCATAACGTGTCTGTGTTGTAAAATGGAACTGAACAGTCAACACCACATACATTTCAATGTGACTTATTGGATATTTTATTGGAGATAATTGTCCTAGACTTCTAGGTATATATGTTAGTAAATATGATCCGTTTAAACAGTATCTCTACTGTTAACCTTCCAGAAAATCCTTTAAAAAAACTTACTTGGAAATGTAAACAAATCACGTTATACTACTTTGCTATCTTTATTGTCTTGCAGGAATTGTGTCTATCTTAAGTAGCCCCGCAAGCTCTAAATCAGCCTCCCTCGTTTCTGCCATGCCTACGTCTTTGCTTTCTGTGAAAACATTTACACTTGCTGAGCTGCATAAATATGTTTCTTCTGACAGGTGATAAACCTCAACACACAGTTGAATCAATTCAAGAATGTGACAAATCAACTTAAGCCACAACTAGGAGATAAACAAGCTTCGGTCCTTGTCTCCAAATCTGTTTATATGATAAGTAGTGGGATTAATGATTACTTAAGCACCCCCAAGAGAGACTCTGAACAACATAGGAGCATGATCATAGGAAACTTGACCTCTGTCTTAAAGTGCTTAGCTTAACTATGTACTTAATTTAATATTTGTAGCTTGTTATAATACCTTTAAAACTGTATTCAACTTTCTTGATAATTGACAGGCAATATACACGACCAGGGGAAGGAAATTCAGTTTTGTTACCATACCAGCCTTTAGTAGTGTGCCAAGCATGAAAGCGGAGAAAACATAAATTAAAACAACCCGCGAAGACTTCTTCACAGAAGATTTAACAACACTGGTACAAGAACACAATAAAGCAGTTTCTGAAAACTTACACAAGTTAGAGAAGCACTTGGAAGGGTTTACGTATTCCTTTTTTGATTTTTACACTTCATTTAATGACAGAATGATCAATCCATCGAAATATAGTATCCCCGAAACTAATCTATGTGATATCACATTTTTAAAATTTACCGTGGTTACAATTTTATTATGGCCTAAATTGACGTCATTTTTACTATGTCAAGGTTTTAAGACCGCGGACAGTGCATGTTGTGGCAGCGGTCCATACAGAGGCATTAATAGCTGCGGTGGAATGAGAGACATAAAAGAGTATGAACTATGCAACAATGCAAGCGAGTATTTATTTTTTGACTCTGCTCATCCCAGTGAAATGGCTAACCAGCAATTGTCCAAGCTAATGTGGGAAGGAAGTTCTAGTGTCACAGGCCCTCACAACCTCGAGTCTCTTTTGGAGTCTTGAAATGAAAGCAGCCCTGTAATTTCTGCTCATTTTCCGGGGATATTCACCCTAAATTTGCAGGTCCCTCACTACTCGATCACTCCCTGTTTTAATGAGGCCTGAAACTCCGTCCAACAACTTGGCACCCCACTCACAATTTGTTGAATACACACATTTGTAATTCCTCATTTATTCAGCAGTTGAACCATTCCAGGTCTACCCTTTTCTATTTATACTAATTCACTTCCTGATTATATATCTAATTTGCTAACTCCAAATTAATTTTCTACATTTTTTTGGAAAATTAATTCCACCAAGTGAATAAAGATTGAAGGTTGATGATGATTGTAGGGAAAGGTGAGATGAGAGGCAGGGCAGCTTTGGTAGTTCTCGGCGATATCGGTCAACTGTGAGAACATGTACTACGATATTTATATTTTGAAGTGTGTAACTTTAACTTGTTAAAACTTTCGCTTTTGTTTTATGGTTGGTAGACAATTGGTGGTACAAGGAAGGTAGTACGGTGATGGTGAAGGTAGTTGTGTTGATTTGTGATAATTTATGTTATGGTTGGTGGATTGGTTGATTGTGTTGGTTTTAAGACTATGATCTTATTAATGGGCATGCCAATTTACAAACAGTTCCTTGCATTTTTTTATAAAAGTGTTGCAATAGGTCTTTATAGTGTTGCTAATAATCACTAAAAAACATTGCTAAACACACTAAAAATCGTTGCAAAAAACACTAAAAAGCGTTGCAAAAAACATTAAAAAGCGTTGCAAAAAGGTTGCATCGATACCCCACATGTGGGCCCCATTGTGGGGCCCACAAATATTGTACTGATAGCCCAAACCCTACTGTAACACTTTTCAAGACCTATTGCAACCCCATTGGTGTTGCAATAGCACGTTTCTGTAACGGATAAATAAGGGTTGCAATAGGGTGTCACCGGGGTTCAAAAAAACTCTATGGCAACGCCTAAAATTGCAACCCCGAAAAAGAGTCGCCATAGCCTTTTTTTGGCCTTTAGCAACACTTTTTTGGCCTTTACTTACTGTTTCTTGGGGTTGCGGAATCCAATCTATGGCGTAGTGCATGTGAATCGGTTAATTTGTTTCTTGTTCATATTTGGTAGATACCATTGGAAATCAAAGAAATTTTGGTGATGTAGAACTTTTATTGGAATTTGTTTTACTGTGTGACATTTGTGATTGAGATTTAATGGTGTTTTTGTATTTTTACAGGAAGCGGAAATTAGAGCAAGTATGGAAGATGAGATATATATGTTATATAAGAGCTTGGATGAGAAAAATGGTCAGCTACAGGCAACAACCTCTACTGGCGAGAAGGTAAAAAGTAGACAAATTATTACGATTTTATGACTGGTAATATTAGAGATTTTGATTTCTTATAGAACCGAGTTATGTAATTAGGCCTCTTTAGCTTATATCCATTAACATAATCTGATCAAAGTTCTGCTCTTTTGAATTTAGTGTGTTGGATGTCTAAACTTATCTTCTGGTATGTCTGATATTAGTTTCTGACTTTTTAGGATATTGGTGTTTTTGTTGTGTGAGAATTCATGTCCATTAATGTCACCCTGATATATTTCCCTTTCCATGGGCTCTTTCTCTAAATGCTGCACTATGTCTTATAGGACTGCTAAATATGATTTTTTAATTTTTGATTGAATTCTAAAGTTTCATCAGCAATTTTAACTAATTGGCAACAAACCTTTCATTTATATGTGTGCGAGTGTGTGTAGCTGTAATAGATGTGTGTCAAGTTCAATTTATATCTAGATAATGGAGAATTCTCTCATGGTGAACCTAAATTTTTGAACCCGAGTACCTCCTGGAATTCAAATAATAGCTATATATAAATGATAGTTAGGAAAGAAACGAAATGCCTGATTATCAAGCTAATCTGTAAGATGTGCAATGAAGACAGTTCTTCTTGAGAAAAAATAGTTTTTCATGTTTACCTGAGCTGCGGAGCAAGAGTTATTCTAATTATGCTCACTAAAATGTATATGCTGTATTTATTTTATGTTGTTGTCTATTATTACTATGAAACTTTGTGCAATGCTACAGAATGTGATAATAATGTATCAAGAGGAGATTCTTCTTTTCATGAAATTTATCTTTCAAAAGATGCTGATACGCCGATTGTTGAAATTCCTGCTAATTTTAATGAAGATCAAGTAAGCAACTCTAATATCCAGATAGGCAAACCGTGTCCAACAGATTCAGAATATTCAAGTGAGCAACTCTAGTTTCTATCTTGCCAGTTTGTATTTTTTCAGATCATTACTCTACTATTATTGTAGCAAAATAGTAACTTTTGATATCACCTTTAGGAGGCTTGCCTGTCCAACGCCAATGTGCTAATGCAAATGGTATGCAAGATGATTGTGGAACTCCAGTTACCAAAAATGATAGGATGGAGCCAGGGCCACTTCAGAAAAAAGATGGTTCAAGTAAGTTGATAACTAATATTTCATGTGTGATTAACGGATGGTCTATGAAAGCTAATAATATGTACAATTGTCATCAGGTCCTGGAGATTTACCTGTTGAAAGTCCCAGTCGTGTTGATTTTAATAATAAAGGTGGTGACCTTGAAACACCTTCTGCCAGTGTATGCTTCAATAAAGGTGGTAAAGCATAATAAGTTCCATGTAAATATTTTCAAAATTCTGTTGTCATGGGTGAAGTTTACTTTCTTGAATAATATTGTATTGTTTTTATGATCACTATTGTTTCAGAATACTTATCAGCCCCTGCTACTTCAAATTAGGTATGTTACTGCAAGTGCACGCTCAAATGGACTTCTTCTGCTTTGTGGAAGGAGGGATGCTAACAGTGTGGTGGGAGTTATACCTTTTAGTTTCTCAAGTAGTTCTTAAATTTATTCTCTAATATGTCTTCGATGTTCTTTGCTATCCAGTCCACTGCTACTTGGTTGCTTGAGACATATTGTATAGTACACTGCTAACTTGGTTGCTTGAGACATAATGACAATTAAGTTAACATTGCCTTTCATTTTACATAAGTTGTTGTTATCCAAGTTGGTAAATGATATTACATTTATTTGGTAAATTGATAGGCTAAGAGATCCTACCAACTGGAATGAAGTTGCAGATTGTGGCTGTAGTATCAATTATGTTATATCAAATGGTGATGTTCTAGGTTACATCTTATACAACAAAGCAATGTCAGTTGTTCTTAAAAGACTTGTGGAAGCCAACCCGGATATAAGAATTGACATCCAGGACTTGTGCGTGATTGATGCAAGTGACAACGATGATGGTACACTAATAACTGGTCGCAACAGCTTCTAGTACTAGTGTTTTTCAAGTTTATAAGCGTATAATGCTATCTATTAAGTCGTGAACTAGTTTAACTTTTATTTATGTAGTTTAACTTTTGTTGGATGTTGGATGTTTTAGTAGGGGGTTGGATGTTTTAGTAGCATGGTTGTTGGATGGTTGGATGTTTTGGGAGGATGTTTGTTAGATGTTTGCTGTTTTGGATGTTATATTGAATTTGGGGTTGCTTAAATATCAATAGCACATTTTCAATTTCTTATTTTTCAAAGTGTTACATTAGCTTCATATACTGTTACCGTAGACAATGTAAAATGTTTCAGTAGTTTTCTTACAAATGTTACATTAGCTACTAAAAGTGTTACCATAGGTTCTTAAAATACACCAAAAAAGTGGGACGCACATGCCACATCACTACATGCCATGTCATCAATGTGGGTCCACACTGTCACATCAGCATGCCACGTTGCATGCCCCCTCAACATGTCACGTCAGCATTCCACGTCATTTTGAAAATTATGTGTCTCTCTAATGTAACATACGTTTTACATTACATTTGGATTGTTTTTTGTTACCTTGGGGGCCTAGGGTAACAGAAAAGGCCATGTTACAGTAGGCGACGTTTATGTTTGATTAGGTACCCTAAGCTATCACCGAAAAAACTAACTTAAATTTTATGTTACCTTAGACTGTTTTTGGCCTTTGGTAACATTAAAAGGGCCCTGTTGTAACATTTTTTTGGTTACAACAGGTTATTTTTGGTGTAGTGCCTTGATGACATCTGTAAGGTTGGATCATTCACAAATATTTTTAAAAAAATTGAACATCAGAATGGGACTAAACACTAGTAAGAAGTACTCGTCAAACTACTTTATTCTATCTCATATACATAATTTTTTTTCAAAATATTTACTAACCTTCAAATAATTTTTTTTAAAATAATTCTGAAAGTACTAAATAAAACTGAATATTATTGAAATTCTAATTTCAGAAAGGCGGGAAATTTCCCCTACTTTAGCGACTAATTTTTTTAAAAGTGCGGGAAAAGAAATTGGTTGAATTTAGTAGTGTCAAAGAAATTCGTTGGCGGGAAAATTCACTCCATTTTTTTGGTACGGCTAAATTCAACTGCGTGCGGTTGAATTTAGGAGCACGACTAAATTCCGTGTATGGTTGCATTTAAATACGGTTGTATTCATTCGGTCATATACGACCGCTTGCGGTTTAATTTAGGTGTGCCCTTAAATTCAACCGAAAGTGGTTGAAATTGACTCCGGTTGTATTTGTGCAGATGTATTTAGCCTTATTTTCTTGTACTAGTGCTCTATATATTCCTTGAAACATTAAAATAATTTTTAGAACTAGGGTTTTATTATTAGAGATAGGATATATTTATCCATAGCCACCAAGATGAGAAGTCAAGAAGAGTAGAATAAGGCTTTATGTTTGCAGATTTCAACATCAACAACATATGGATAATTACTCATTCTCTACAATTTGTATTGTACTCTAATCTTCTCATGAACCTTATTAATTTTACTATTATTGAGGTTGGCTTATTATTGTTGGATGGTTGTATTGAAACCCTAAACTTTATGACAATTATACAATTTTGATTTTTGAGATGTGTTCTTGATTGTGTCTTTATATACGTCAATATTTATTGAGATGTTTTATTTAAATATGCTATACAGTCATTCAATATGTTTTGTGATTTCTATCTCTGTAATGTCAGTTAATCTTTTTATCTGGTCACTGGATTAATTGTATAAGTTTGTAATTTGTTTTAATCTTTTTATCTGGTTATGGTTAAATACAAAACGGAACTTGTTCTCTGTGTTTATAGTAGGTTCTATGTAGGCATAAAAAGCCAACTTTTTCCATTTATATATTTGTTTTTTGCTCATGATCAAATGAATATACTGCATAAAATGTGCATGTTAGGCATTATGTGTTTTGATGATAACTTGCCTATTTTTCTTATGTCATATTCATTAAGGAACTATTGGCTTTAAAACATCAAGTTGTTCAAGAAACTGGAGGTGTTATATGAAACCTTTTCTAGGATCTTATTTTAGTAAAGTCAAATTTGGTAAGGAAGTGTTAGAAACTGAAGGTGTTAGACAAAGACACTTTTTAAGATCTTATATTAGTAAAATTAAATTTGATAAGAAACCAGTAGCTCTAAAACCTCAAGGTGTTGGATAAATGCCATTTGCAAGATCTTAAATTAATATTCTAACAACCCCTCACTCGAAAATCCATTTATGAATTGAATAATGGATCACGGCCTCACGGGCGCCCATCATTGGGGTAGTGTCCACGATAAATGGTGAGAATATCGGGGGTGGCAGGGATTCGAACCTGAGTCCTCCCATCAGCCTGAGCTCTGATACCATGGACTATGGAAATCTTATATTAGTAAAACTTTATATTAGTTAAATATTGTGCAAGACATGCCTCTACTTTAACAAGACTAAGTCAAATTGACAACCCTAAGTAAGTTGTATTGTAATCTTAATTTATATTTTGTACTTGTAACATTTAAAGTCTGTAAAAATGTCAAAACAGCAAACTGGAGTTTTTTTTCTGTAAACAATGTCAAGCCTAAGAATTCTATCTGGAAGAAGATCAGGACAATCATGCCTCAGAAGAATTATAAAGAAGCTTGGAGTTGAATAAATCTATTTTGAGAAAAATATTCTAAGACAAGATCTCTACAAATCACAAATTTAATGTTATAGAGAAGTCACTCGAGAACTACAAATGACTTATAGAGAACTCAGGAAAGCTACTAGAGAACTCAGAGATATCAACAAGTCAAATTGAAGACATGAAGATTGGAGATATCGACAAGTTATTTCTTCACTAAAAAATTCAGAGTTATCGACAAGTCAACATTCACTAGAGAACTCTGAGTTATCGATAAGTCAAATTTCACCAGAGAATTTAGAGATATCGACAAGTCAAATTTTACTAGAGAACTCTGAGTTATCGATAAGTCAAATTTGACTAGAGAACTCTGAGTTATCGATAAACCAATAAGTCACTAGAGAACTCAGAGATATCAATAAGTCAAAGTGAAGATATGAAGATTAGGGATCTCGATAAGCCAAATTCTCTTATAGAGAACTCAGAGACCTCTACAAGTCAAATCAACAATGGGGTATTAGAGATCTCGATAAGTCATTATGCTAAGCCAGAAATGGAAGATATACTTTTTCTAAAATGGAAATGATTAGTGAAATTTTACTAAAGTGAATAGCATCTCTTATTGTACACTATGTAAACCAACAGTTAACTAAAAAAATATAAAAAAAAACTAGTTCTTTGTTAAAAGTAACAATTAGATCAGGAATTCTTGTATTTCTCTCAAGTAGAAGCTAAACTCTTTATCAACAAAGAGCCTAGAAATTTTGTAGCAAAATATTCTTAATTTTAATATAAAATTAAGTGAGTTTGAAAGGTCTGTGTTATTCATAGCTGCATTCTTAATTTCTGTTATAACACATCTTACTACAAGATTTAATTTACTTTGTTCAAAACCAAAATAGTTCAAGAAAAGCATAAAAACACTAAAACATATTCACCCCCCCCATCTGTGTGTAATTCATTACCTAACAAGTGGTATCAGAGAAAAATCTAAAAGTAAACAGATTCAAGATCTTGGAAGAATGAATACACAGAAGATGAGTAACATCAAAATTCCTACCTCTGACAAAGCTAACTACACTCTTTGGAAAAAGAAAATGTTGATATTTATCAGGATACCAATCCACTCTATATTCAGATTCTCAAAATGGGCCCTTCACTCCTATGGTTAGAGTTGAGGAATCTACAGACGGTTATATGATTATTCCAGCTCATTATGCTCCAAAAGACCCTTCTGAGTACTCTGAGCATGAGAAAGAAAAAGTCTCCCTGGGTAGTGGCTTGCAGCTTATATTGATAGAGTCATTTGACAATGTAATGTACAACAACATTGTCAACTGTGACACTGACAAGCAGATCTGGGAAAAGATTGAAATACTTTGTGAGGGAACTGAGGAAGTTAGATCTAATCAAAGAAGGATACTGATTTCAAAATATGATGGTTTCATGGCCAAGCCAAAATATGATGGTTCAATAAGCTGATAAATGACTTGCAGCTCCATGACAAATACTATGAAGCTGAAAAAGTGAATCTGGATTTTTTTCTTACATTTCCTAACCATTTAGAACATAAAATTTCTGCAATCAGAGAAGGGCGAGATCTAAGCAGGATAACACTGGAAGTTCTTTATGGAATCTGAAAAACATATGAATTAGAAATGATTCAAAGAAAATCATTAAGAGCTGGTCAAGGGCATGTTGTAGATGGTTTAAGTGCTCTAACTTTCAATGAAAGCCAGACCTCTAATGATGAGCCAAGATCCCAAACTCCAGTTGCCTCAACAAGTGAGCAAAGAACAAATGATTCAAAAGAACAAGTCATTCTGGAATTGGAAGAAGATGAATTCTACACCTTGGATGAACTTGATGAGCTTGATCACTCAATGGCCTATCTGGAAAGAAAGTTATCTAACATTTGAGTAAAGAAGCCAAGATTCTTCAATGGTAAAGGACAATCATTCAACAAAGACAACAGCTGGAAAGGAAAAGGGAAGTACACATATGATAGCAAAAATGGTTACAAAACTGGATCTGTTGTCAGATCAAAGATAAGGCGCTTCAATTGTGATGAACTAGGCCATTTTGCTACAGAATGCAGGAAACCCAAGAAAGCAAAGAAAGATTAAGCTTATCTTGAACTGGAAGCAAAGTATAAAGCTCTTCTGAAGAAACAACAAAACAAAGCTTATATTATAGAGGGAAAAAGTTGGGATGATTCCGATAATGATGAAGATGAGGAAGTTGGAAATTATGCACTAATGGCCTTGGAGCAAGGAGAATCATCCTCATCAAAATCACAAGTACCAACATACAAGCTCAATATAAGGAAACTGTAGAGAAGATGAGCACATAAATGTTTCACATACATACAAGTATGGCTGCTGCTAATAAGGAAGTTAGCAGACTGACAAAGATAAATAAGAAGCTTGAAAATGAGAAACAAGAAGCTGAATTATTGCTGGTAGAGCTTGAAGCTATAAGACAAGAGAATGCATATATGAAGAACAAGCTCAAGTGTGCAAATGAGATTGAAGCAGTTTTAAGGGAAAAGATGGAAAAGAATGAAGTTATGTTGAAGTCCTTCAAGAATACATCTGAGTTGGTTGGATAATATCATGAGATAAACAAACCATGTGCAAATATTGCTATTGGTCTTGACTATGATGTCTTGAACAGCAAGAAGAAAAATGTAGGTGACAAATAAAAAGCAACAGAAAATGAAAATGTTCCAACAATCCTGAAAAAGGTTGATTCACCTATGTTCAAGTCATGTGAAGTTAACTTCAGTGAAGAAGAGTTGATTATCAAGCAAGAAATTGCTGATGAAGATAATGAAAAGAAAGATGCAGAAGCAACTCAATCTTTCAAAGCTAAAGTGAAGCTCATGGATAACCAAGATTCCAAGACACCTATCAAAGAAACCAAAACTGAAGATGAAAGAAAGAAAAAGAAAAATAGAAATGAGAAAATTGGGATAAACAAAAGCAATAATTTTGCTTATGTTGCAGATGCTCCAAGAAAGAAGTGTGAAACATGTGGCTCTGTGAATCACCTAACTCACCTTTGTAAAAAGGTTGTTAGGAAGCCAGCTGAAGGAGCCTGCAAATACAATGAAGCAAATGCAAATGAACCCTACTCATTCTGTGACAAGTTTGACTGTATCCCTTGCAACTTGAAAATGATGAAAAGTTGTCACAAACTGAGAGTAGACCTCAAGGAAACAAAAATTGGGTCTACAGTAGATAGGGAAAATACAAAATAGTCATTGAATTCTATTTTATCTGAAACAACTCATTCTACTTCTGTTAAATCAGTTAACATGAAGAAAGTACCCAACACTGCTTGAGTTGCTAAACACACTTAAAACTTATTATGTGCAGGGAAAAATGAAGAAGTTCATATGGATCATAGATAGTAGATGTTCCAGACATATGACAGGTGATAAGGCCCTGCCATCACAGTTTAAGGTGAAGGTTAGCCCTTTGGTGACCTTTGGAAATAACAACAAAGGATTCACAATGGGATATGGCAAGATTGTTTCTGAAAATGTTATCATTGATGATATAGCACTGGTAGCTGGTCTTGAAGTGAATCTTCTCAGTGTTTGTCAATTTGCAGACAAAGGTTTTGAAGTTTTATTCAACAAAGAAGAATGCACTTTTATCAGCAAGAAAACTGGTAAAGTTGCTCTGAAAGGAGCAAGAAAAGGAAGCTTGTTTGTTGCATACTTGGACTCAACAAATAAGGATGGTATTTGTTGCTTCTACACCAAGGCATCAGAAGAACAGAGCAAGCTATGGCATAAAAAGTTTTCTCACTTGAATTTCAAGGCAATTAACACCTTGGTCAAAAAGGAGTTAGTAAGTGACATGCCTAATCTGGAGTTTGCTCAAGTTGAAGTTTGTGAATCTTGTCAGAAAGGAAAAATGAAAAGATGAAGTCACAAGGCAAAAATTGTGAATTCTATAAGTGCACCATTGCAACTTATTCACATGGATTTGTTTGGACCAGTAAATGTCTTATCAATTTCAAGAAACAAATATGCACTTGTGATGATGGATGATTTTTCAAGATACACTTGGGTAGAGTTCATGCACTCTAAAGATGAGACTCCACATATCATAATTGAGCACATCAAGAAGATAGAAAAATAGGCTGAAGATCATAATTGTGTAAAAAGATTGAGAAGTGACAATGGAACAGAATTCAGAAATATAATATTGAGTGAATTCTGCAAAAACAAAAGCATTCTTCAAGAATTATCAGCAGCTAGAACACCTCAACAAAATGGAGTAGTTGAAAGGAAGAACAAAACATTAGTTGAAGCTGCTAGAATAATGCTGCAAGATGTCAAGTTGCCAACAAGTTTCTGGGAATAGGCTGTTAACACTGCATGCTACACTCAAAACAGATATCTCATTAACAAGGCTCATGGAAAATCACCTTACTCAACCATGTATAAGAGAAAGCCTACTGTAAAGCATCTTCATGTGTTTGGAAGCAAGTGTTACATTTTGAAAGACAACTCTGAATATGTGGGAAAATTTGACTCAAAAGTTTTAGAAGCAATTTTTCTGTGATATTCATTGGAGAGAACTGCCTACAAGGTCTATGTGATAGATCAAAAGAAGATTATAGAAAGCATAAATGTGACTTTTGATGATGACAAGTGTCCAGGCTTGGAATGCCTTGATGAAAATGAAGCTAAAGCCCTTGCATTTGAAAACCTCAATATTAATAGTGATTCTGATGGTGAAAATGAAGTCAATGCATAACAGGTGTTGAATGAAGAGATTATTGAATAGGAAAATTATGGGAATGGAAGCTCATCTCAAACATCTGAATTTGACAGCACAAACTCAGGGGGAGAAAGAGAAGAAGGATCTAGCATTCATACCAATAATGAAGAAAATGATGAAGGCACAAGTCAATAAACTCATACAAGGAAGTGGGATTGAAGTCACACTAGAGAAGCAATTATTGGTGATCCTACTGCTGGTGTGAGGACTAGAAGTGCAACTGCTAATGAGTGTCTACATGCATGCTTTTTGTCTCAAATAGAGCCCAAAAAACTAAAGAAGCTCTAATGGATCCTGGTTGGATATCTATAATGCAAGAGGAGCTTAATCAGTTTGAAAGAAACAAAGTTTGGTTATTAGTTCCTGCACCAAAGAATAAAAGCATTATTGGAACAAAATGGGTGTTCAGGAACAAGATGGATGAAAATGGTATAGTTACCAGAAACAAGGCAAGATTGGTTGCAAAAGGCTACTCACAAGAAGAAGAAATTGATTATGATGAAACTTTTTCTCCAGTTGCAAGACTTGAAGCAATAAGGATTTTTCTAGCACTTGCTGCACATTCAAATTTTAAAGTGTATCAAATGGATATCAAGAGTGCCTTGCTAAATGGTGAGTTAGAAAAAGAGGTTTATGTGCAACAACCACCTGGCTTTCAAGATCCAGAATTTCCAAATTTTGTGTACAAGTTGCTCAAGGCTCTATATAGACTAAAGCAGGTACTTAGAGCTTGGTATGATATATTGTCAGAATTCCTACTGAAACATGGTTTTACTAGAGGTACTATAGCAAGACTCTCTTCTACAAGAAATATGGTGAAGATATGATCCTAGTTCAGATCTATGTGGATGATATCATCTTTAGTTCTACAAATGAAAAGCTTTTCCAAAGATTCTCCAAGCTTATGCAGAGTGAATATGAAATGAGTATGATGGAGGAATTAAGTTACTTTCTTGGAATACAAGTCAGTCAAAGAAGTGATGCAATCTTCATCAGCCAAACTAAGTATGTTAAAGATTTATTGAATTTTTTTGGCATGGTTGATTGTTCACCTGCATCTACACCTACGTTTACTATAACAAAGTTAGATAAAGATAGAAAGGGAAAAAGTGTAGATATTTCAAGCTATAGAGGGATGATTGGATCATTGCTTTACTTAACTGCAAGTAGACCAGACATCATGTTTGTATCATGTCTATGTGCAAGATTTCAAGCCAATCCAAAAGAATCACATTTGATGGTTGTAAAGAGGATCTTCAGATACTTGAAGGGGACTCCAAACTTGGGATTATGGTATCGTAAGGGAACTAGTTTTGAAGTTGTTGGCTACACAGATGCAGATTTTGCTGGATGCAGGGTTGACAGAAAGAGTACTAGTGGAAGCTATCAATTTTTTCGACAAAGACTTGTATCTTGCTATAGCAAGAAACAACAATCTGTATCAACTTCTACATCAGAGGCTGAATACATAGCTGCAGGAAGTTGTTGTGCTCAAGTGCTTTGGATAGAAATCAGTTAATGGATTATGGCCTAGTGTTACACAAAATTCCTATTCTGTGTGATAATGCTAGTGTTATATCTATAGTAGCAAATCTAGTTAGCCATTCTAGGATAAAGCACATTGATGTATGGTATCATTTTATTAGAGAACATGCTACAAATGGTACCATTGAGCTCATTTTTGTTCCAACAGAAAAACAATTAGCTGACATTTTTACTAAACCTTTAGATGAAGCAACTTTCACTAGAATTGTAGGTTAAATTGGAATGCTTAATTCTTCATTCTAAGGTAAGAACTCAGCTAATGTGTCGCATCAAATTAATTTCTAGTAAATTAAAATTAATTTGATTTAATTAGAAATTAACTGAAATATGAATTATAAATATTTCAGAAATCTCTGCATATTTATTTTTCAAAAAAAAATTTAACTTGTAATATCTCAAATTCTAAGTAAACTGCTAAGCTGTTAATTTACATCTTTAATATGTAAAATTAATACAAGGCAGACTTAAACTGTTCAAAAGTATATAGAGAACTGAGTTCTCGATAAGTCTAATTGACTTATTGATAAGTCATTTTAAGACTTCTTGAATGAGTTCTCGATAAGTCAATTTACTGACTTCTCGAGTGACTTCTCGATAAGCTTTATTATGACTTATCGATAAGTCATTGTAGAGTTCTCTACAAGAATTATTTTTAGAATTTTCAATAACTCAAAACTGAAATAATTTATCTGATAAATTATTTTGGTAAAATACTTTTTGGCAAAATTATTCTAATTTTATTTTGAATTTATTCAAATAAAAATTGGAATCAAATTCAGTTCATTTTGGACAAACTGGGTATTTATTTGACATCTCGATAAGCTTATTTTTTTAGTTCTCTACAAGAATAAATGAAATGACTTATCGATATGTTTTTCATTTCTTAAAATGACTTCTCGATAGACTAATTCCAAATGTCTATTTTTGAGTTCTCGACAAGTCATTTGCCTTTACTATAAATACCCAGACATCTCGATACATATACATACTTACAACTTTCGAGATCTCAAGTGACCTAATTTTTCAATCCAAAACCGATTTCTCTCTCATTTTCTCTTTTTTCTCACTAATTTCTTTTACCCACTAAACTTCATACTCATATCAATGGCATCCAACAATATTGTACCCTTCATCCCCAAGGAGACTAACTTCCTTGTATTTATGGATGCAAACCGAGCACCTGAGATTTTCCAATGCTTTGTAGGTGCTCTTACTGCTAATCCTGTGTTGTATTTGTAATAAACTACACAATCAAGGCACAACATGTGGAGATTCTTGAGGATGATGTCAATAAGACTTTGGGAATTCCTATTGACAAAATGGTAGAGGCTCCAACTCAGGATGAGCTGTATGAATTCATGGACTTCATCAATTATTCTAAGAAGATCAACCTGGCCAGCATGAACAAAAAAATCTAAGGAGGGAATGGTCATTTCTGTTTGACTCTATGATAAGGGCATTCACCTGTAGGAAGTCATGGTTTGATAATATATCCAATGTTGTCCAGAAGCTGGTTTACTCAATGGCCACCTACAAATAGATTAATGTAGGACACTACATACTGGAGGAATTGAGCACCAGGCTAACAATGCCATTGGAATCAAGAGCTAAGAAAATTTTTCTACCTAGATTTATTATATCAGCTTTAAACTATAAAGTTAATGACATACATATGCTAGAAGGAGTAAACAGGTCATTAATTGGCAACTGTAAGCAAGTATCTAAAATTTTATTTGGATCACTTCTTACTAAGAATAAGGTTCCAGTAAGTCTTAAGTTAACACCTTTCATGATTGAAAGATTTAAGACTTACTCTTATTCTATGCCAGACATGAGAAGTAGTGCAAGTCAACTGAGTGCAACAATGGTTCCTGAGCCTGTGGAAGCACAATTACAGGCACACCCATAAGAACCTACCCATGTTGAGCCTGTTCCTTCAAAACCATTAGTAGCTAGGAAACTAACCACCTCATCTTCTCAAAAGGATAAGGTGAGTAAAAGGAAGAGAAAGGAGGTAACCTTTACTGTTTTGACTGAGAGTGGTGAGGACCAAACAGAACCTGAGTCACCATTGGTCAAAAGATCAAAGAAGAGCAAGAAATCTGAGTTGACCACTCTAGCCACCTCTGTATCCTCCCAAAAGGATGCAGTTGTAATAATGGGGACTAACACTACACCATATATGGGCTATTGTAACATCAAAAAAGTGTAGTAAAAGACCATAAATGTGTTGCTAAATATGTTTTTGCAACATTTTTGCTAAAATTTAGTGTTGCATTTGTTGTAGTTGCAATAGACCCCTATAACAACATTTGATGTAGTTATTGCAACGTTTTAATGTATTACAATAGCCTGGATTATTGTAACATTTTTTCCTATTTTAGTAGCACAATTATGGTGTTGTAATAAACTACTGCAACATATTTATGTAACATATTTTAGTTTTATGTGTTACAAAAGTCAATTTATTGTAACATTTTCATGTAACACTTTTCCTTACTGGCACACTTTATGTTTTTTAGAAACATTTTATTGCAACACATGTGCTTCTATTGTAATGCTTTAAAAAGTTTTAGCAACATTTATTTGCAATAGTTTGTATTAGTCTAAATTGCAATATCTTGTTTGTAATGTCAATAACCATCCCAAAAATCACATAAACCCGATTTCACATTTCTTGCAAATCTAACAAAGTACAAGTCAATAAAGCCCAAACAAAGTTGGCTTATACCACAAGATCATCTTGCATCTTGCATCTAGCAAGTAATAAATATCCAAAGTCGAAATACATAATCAACGTACACACCATAAATCTCGATAAAGCTAATTAGTCTTTCATGTCTAAGTACCAATAGTACACATATTTTAAATATTAGTACATATATGATATTTCTTTATAGAAACTCATCAAAATTTGTAATTTTTGCAGAGAATTTCAAGCCTTGTTGCTTTGTAGACAACGAAAGATTCTTGTTAATCATCATATTCTGATGGAACAAATTAATGTGACCCCACTGCACAAACTCTTCTGTTCCATACCACTGAGTCCTTTCTGTATTCACTTCTTCCCTACTGCAATAGTCCTTCATGTGGCCAAATTGATTAGGAATGCCACGACAGTCAAGTTGCACAGAAGGAAACATCTCTATCACCATTCTGAAATAGAAAGTAAGACAAGATATTTCACATATAACTTTCTGAGTTCTTAGGATTCATTAGTCAACTATATTTATACAGGAAGTAGCCCCATATTTGACAAAGGTATAATCTTAATTTAACAAGTCATACGACATAACTCAGCTTAATACATGTAACCTGAGGTGATTTGGTCAAATAATATTATATCTTAGCCAACACCCGACTACAAATTTTGACATTAGTATTGTTGTTTAGATCAATATAATATACATTTTCATTGACATTTTAATACAACACAGAACAATAATCATGTATTGAAAGAATTATACTACTTAAGTAGGACTCTAATCTCTAAAGTCTAGATGATCTGAGTACGTCTTTCTAGGGTACTATCTATTTCACCTAATGTTTTTCATTCTGAGAGTTAATAATTAGATAGAAAAACATAATGTTGGCTAGTATAAGTCTGGAGATCGATGTTCGAGATGTACATAGCTTTGCTTTTATTTTTCATAAGAAAGGCTATGATTCTGGGGTTTGAACTTGTGATTTACGACGTAGACATTTGACCATTATTGCACTGGTCGAAGCTCAAATAACCAATTCATAATAAACCTTTCACCATCTTTTGGCTCCAAGGTGTATTCTTCGTGTCAAACAAGTATGCCAACCACAACATCCAAGACTAAAAGCTAGTACAAACTTTAATTTTCAAGAGCCGTCCCAATGATAACTGAAATGCATAGATAAAAATACTTAGTTCTCCATATGTCTAGTAAACAGAATCGGAGATATTAAAAAATCTTTTTTATTCAAATCATGTCAAACTAGTATTTACCTTTCGAGGAAATATTCTCCTTCAAGACAAATTAAAAAAAAACCCCTTCTAGATCAGCATATTTCAACATCTAGAGAAATATGTCACAATAATTGGTCTTAAGCTTTATCATGTTCTGTGTTACCCAACAATTTGGAAGCACTAATTGAGGTTCTAGATTTGTTGGTTCGTACTGCAAATAAATTTATATCTTGATGATCAAAAATCTTAAAATTAAATCCAAATTGATCTCCCTGAGAAAGTTAACCTTTTACTGTGAACTTCTCTACTCAAAAATAGCTTCCACAGATCCTATATTGGTACTATTTTATATGTTAGACTCCCTCAAGTCTAGTAAGAATGCAAGGAGTTTAATTATGTATAATTGGTCTATAATATCTTTTGCTAAGACTTCTAAATCCATAAGTGAAATATTAAAAATACAGATCATAAACTTTAAGGGTGTGATCCAATTGTATCTAAACAGTCAAGAACAAACAGGAAATCACACAGACATAAAGAATCAGGTGAATGAACATAAATTAAGGACAAGAAATATATAGATTACCATTCACCAACCTGTGAGTGCATTGGTCTACTAAATTTGTTTGTTTGAACCCTTTCTTAGACTCATGATCCCAGTCCTGCAATACTTAAATATGCATGTGACAAACAAATTCATTTTATGCAGCAGCAGGGTTGACATTTAAGTTTTAATCCGTATAAATGAATACAAGATCGACAATGTGCTATATTAATATTCAAATAGATTCATATTTGAATATTCCCCCGCTATATTAAATCAAGAAACACGTAGTATTAAACACTTTAATTTGTTTGCACATAGAAATGTAACATTTTTTAGGATCCAGAATCTCCATATGATCTGCACTACACAATACCTCTGTCAAAATGAGGTTGTGAACCATGAGTAGTTACTCGTGTAGTTATGTATTTTTAAAATGAAAAATGATAGATTAGATGGTAATTAATCATTGAAAAGAGTACTTACAACGTGATAGAGTCGAGCATTCCAGTCATTCCAGTAATTAACCTTGCATTTCTTCAGGTCTCGTCTGTTCTTACTCAGCCATGAATTCCCTTTCCAATATGCATAAGGTTTTCATATAAATCCGAAAGAGTAAAACCATTAACATATAATTATACTAATAACACAAAATTAAAAAATAATATCATAGATTTAACATAAATCCTACTAATCTAACACCCAATACAAGAGTTTTAATCGAGCAAAAATAATAAAACATATAATCGAAAAATTTCACATGTATAATATATACATAAAAATTACATATAATCAAATATAGATTGGTACGCTACCTCTAATTGAAACTTGAATTGAATCTTTCCTCTAATCTTTGCTGAAACGAGTTCTGGGATTTGGGGTTTAAATCTAATCGATGTTGGGGATTCAAAAGAGATGTAAGAGATGAGTGACAGAGATGATTGAGTGAAATGAGGGGGATATGGTTGAGAGAGGAATGCGGAGGGATAAAGATAGAGAGTGAGTGAGTGTGTGTGTGTGAGAGAGAGAGAGGGAGGGGGTGGGAGAGAGGGTGGGGTGTGGAGAGAGAGGTCGGGAGAGAAATAAGATCCAGTGAGGTGAAGAAAATGTCTTTTTGTGATATTTAAAAGAATGAAATATTTCGGTACCAAATTATCCCGCCCAACGAAAATATTCAGACCCCGCCTATAATTTTCAGTAAAAGTAATGAAAAGCATTTCGTCTATTGTAACGCTTTGATATAGTATTGCAATTATTCTTAAAATTTCAAAACTATCATTTTCCTTGCAACACTTTCAGATTTTATGCAACATTTTTCAATTTATTACAATATACTATCAAGATTTATCTTTATAGCAACACTTTATGTAACACTAATATAAATTGGGCTTGCAATAGCCCATATATGGTGTAGTGTAAACAGACTCTAAATACATCCTCTCAACAGTATATGTCTATTGAACAGAGCATTCACCCTAATGCACCTTGTATAGAGTCTGCACAGCCTGCACCTGAAGCAATTCAAGTGTATGGTAGGAGAAATACGGATGACACACACAGTGAGGGTACATCTGTTGAAGCTCCCTCATCCATTCAGGGGGAGCTACAAAAACTCACTACTGAGCAACAAGTTATAATCTCACAAATGTCTTCTCTACCTAACACACTTGAATCCAATTCTCAAGTGCAAACTAACTCAAGTGACTTGGTTCCAGCAACCTTGCTCACCACCCAGACACTCCATTCAGATGGTGAGAGGCTACTAGCTGGGGTAGACCTTGATGACACCATCAAAACCATGGGGGATTCATCAGTTTTTACTAAAGACCCCATGGATGTTACAAATGCACCTTCATGTGCAAATTAGCCTTCACAGGTTGTTAGGTTTGAGGGTAGTACTCCTGAGGGGGAGCAATCTAAATCCTCTCCAATTCAATTGGAGGTTCCTCATGTAGGGACAACTCCCCTCAAAACCCTAGCAAAAATTACATTAGCAGCTGATGCTAGGAGTACAATTGCCAATGACCCTACTATAGGAGAGGCAAGTATATCACATTCAAGTGACAATTCTTTGCAAGAAGCACAGGGGTTTGGGACTAGTGCACATGACAGTAACCCAGTCAAATCCCCTCCAATTCAACTGGAGGTTCCCACTTTATGTGAGGAACAACAACTTGTCAAAACCACAGAGCAATCTATGAGTAAAACTGTGACTTCAGTCACAGGTGGTTCTGATTCAAAACCTTCCATATCTCAATCACACCTCATCTCTCAATGGCTCCAAGAGACTGAAAATAAACCTTCCACAATTGAAGATCTTAGAGTTGATCAACTTGGAGGCCTTGCTCAAATCTCACAACAGCTACTCACATCCAACATGTCAAATCAGGACTACCAAGCTATCATGCTCTCCTACCAGGATGATATTGAAGATAATCAAGCAAAAATTGTTGATAAAGTTACCAGGATGCTAACTGTGATGCTTGGTTGGACAAGGAATTCAAAATTGAGATGGATGTTATGCTAGCTAAATTCAGGGAGGAATACATTACAATTCTGGGAAGCAATGCCAGATCTCTAACTCCACAAGAGGTGTATGATGCCATCAATGAAGTCTACAAAGCTCAAATCAAGGCTTTCCACAACTTTAGAAAAGCACTACAAATAACATTGAATGGAAATCAAGACAAAGTCATGAAGATGGTCAGGGAAAAAATGGACCAAATCATCCCCTCTCAAACTGAGATAAAAAACTAATTCAAAATCTTCTCAGAACAAATGTCAAGGTATGATCTCAGTGGGATTGATAAGAGTGTAAATCAGCTCAAAAAATCCTTTGTAGCCTTGCACAAGGTAGTTCAAGATCACATCACTAAATCTAATGACACAAGGGGGAAGTTGGATCAAATGCACACTGCAAGATACACTCCTTCACCTCTAGTCATGGATGAAATTCAGAAAATTGTGCAAGCTACATTTGGACCATCTATTGCTCTATCTACTACAAGCTCCTCCCCACAAGACCTTCAAGCACTCAATATACAGGTAGCTTCTATGGAAACATCCAATGCATCTCTTAATGCTCAAGTTCATGCTTTGACTTCTCTAGTCAAGAGTCAACAAACATACATCAAGACCCCGGTGGACTCTCACAAGTATCTTCAAATACAAAACTTTGTTGCTTTGGGAGCCATCATGGGGAAGCTCAACATCTCGTTTGTGAACCAGACCAGTTGCACTAGGCGTCAACAGCTCGTGAAAGGAATCTGGGTATTATTTATAGAAGAATTGTTAAGTTAAAGAACGTACTTGGATTGAATGTTTATTTGTTAAAGTACGAGAAAAGGTGTGCAGGGTATGAAAGTGTTTGTCCTAAATCCAATTATGTATGATGAGTTAGGAAGAACTTTCTTGTATTCCTATTTGATTTCATTAAAATTAATAAAAGACTTGTTTTGGTTTTATTATGGGCTTTATCTATTTATTAAATAGGATGCTCCATAGTTTAGAGTAAAGCTTCTAGAATTATAATGAGATTATAATAGTGAGATCTAGAAGATGATAACTCTAGACTTAAACAGTTCCTGATCATAGGATAATTACTCGGATGTTAGTGGATCCGCAAAGATTGGTACATACTATGTTTGCTCCCTTCAGGAGGATGTCTGTTCTCATAGGCATTTGTGTGGTGACACTATAGCTAGTATGTAGGTGCTTATTAGGGAATAAGTTCACTGAACATGACTCGATAAGTTGAACAACTAATGGAGATTACTCACGTGTCAATAGTTATTCACTGAGTTATAGTTGTATAAGTGTCCTTAGACTTGAGATCGTTAAAGTTATCTTGTATATAATGAACTGTGCTTTGGTTTAGTCCTTAGTCTCAAGGACATCCATTAGGTCTATTCTGGGCATAGGGACTTGTGTATAGAGATAGTTAACGTCAATAGAGGATCTACCCCTTCCAGTATAGGAAGAGAATATCCTATGTTATTCTTAGTATGCGAGTTCTGGAATCTCTGGCCAGAGTGTATGAAATTAGAAAGGAGTTTCTAATTTGCATTAATATGAACTTTGCATTATGAATAAGAAATCATATGATTAAATTTGATAGGCCTGACACGAGATCCATGCCTTGTATTTAATCGGGATATTGTAAGGGTAGAAGGAATTCATTGTACGGTAACTAGTCACTGACAGGTTCTTGGTATTCTAAGCAGTGAATTCATATTATTCGGATAGTCGCAATATGTTGAGAAGCATCACTTACGATGTAGAATAAATATAATTAATCAGTTAATTATATTTAGTGAATTTTAGTATTCATGAAAATAATTAATAAAAGTTTATTATTATTTATTTCTACTACCGACATAATATTGAACCTACAGGGTCACACCATAAAAGAATATTTTCATTGATGAAATAATGAGAGAGAGAATTATTTTCTAAATAGTTTAGAAAAAGAAATAATGATTAAAATAATTTTAATTATTATTAAAGCATTTTATTAAGATAAAATGTGGGGCTAATATATATATATATATTGATATATTATAAAAACCCTAGGATAGCCCTATAAATAGAATGAGATGGCTCATTCTAAACATACACTTGGTTTTGTGAAAACCATAAGAAGAGCTAGCCCTTATCTTCTTCCTCTCTCTCTCCCAAAACTCCATTTTTATAAAAGCTTGGTTTTATAAAAAGCTTCATCGAAGAGGATCATTCTTGGTGGATACCGGTAGAGTGTTTCACACATTGAGGAGCAATTGCTAGCAACCATATTATAAAGCTTCGATTTTCAAGGTATGGTTACGATTCCTCCGTTTTTCTGATTTATACATTTTTCTATATGTGTGATACATGGTTTTTACGGAATAATTGTTATATCACGCTTCCGCTCATTCGTAAATTCCTTCAGGGTATATAGCTAAACGGCTCGAGGGATTGGCCAAGTTCAAAGTTTATGTTAAATTAAATAAATCTATTTAATGGAATTTAATATAATTTATTTAATAAACTTAAAATGATTTCTTATATAAATTTTAAATAAGTTTATTTTATAAATTTATTTATATAAGTTATATATAAGTTTATTTTATAAATTTATTTAATTACAATTTAAACTTAAATAAAAAGAAAAAGAAAATAAAAAAAAGGGAAAAAGAAAACAAAAGAAAAAGAAAACAAAAGAAAACAAAAAGAAAACAAAAAGAAAAAAGGGAAAAAGAAAGAAAACAAAAAAAATAAAAAAACAAAAGAAACCATGCAACCAAGTGGTCGCAGGTTGGTAATAAAAGGAAACCAGGTGACTTAGTTTTTGTTAATTACAAGAATTGTACTCTGGTCTCAGGGTTATGTACAATAAGGTCGCAGGTTGTAATACAAAAGAAAAACAAATTAACTAACCTTGCACTAGTAATGTGTACGTCGTAGATTAGTTTTTTGTGAAATAAAAACCAAGGAACAAGGTCGCAGGTTAACATCCTAGTGGCCAGTTGGTGTTGTAAAATCCTTGGTCGCAGGTTACAAAGGATTATACCCGGTCACGACTTACTCCTCAACCACAACTTTGTTGAACATTCAATTAAATTGTGTGTTTCAGTTTTAGCCACTTATTTTGAATTGATATAAAGTTTACATAAAGCAACAGAAGCATTCAGAAATTCAGAATTGTTCTGTTCATCTTCTCTCCCAAGAGAGCTGGTGAAAATAGAAGCAAAGGGAGATAGAGGAGATACATACTCAGATTCATATCCGTTATTCTTCTCACCGTAGTAACGTGATAATGCCCGATTTAACTCTTGTATATTCATAAGGACATTATACACGTTACCCGATAATTAAATCCTTAGACAAATAAAAGCTAGATCCTTGTATAGGATTTAATTTGTTGATCCTTGTATAAGATGGTCCAACTCACATATCTCAGGTTTCAATTTCTTGAACCACTGCAATATTTTGTTCTCAATATTCAATACATGATAAGATCTTATTGTTTAAATGTTTAACACTCGCACAAGCATGATAGCATCACATATAGATAATGTTAAGCTAGTTCACTAGATAATTATTCTGGAAACTAGGATTGATGCTTAGCTTGTGCATGTTACTTAAGATGATCTTAAATATGTGTTTGAATATTTGTTGAATATGATTAATTGATTTAGTGAGATATATATTTTCCAGCATATAGGACCTTTGTTTATGCTTTTCTTCTGTATCCTATTACATTGCGATTTATTCATTTGATCTGAATTGTCTGTTAAGATGTATTTATTTATAATTGGATTGAGACAGCTAAATGAGATACATTAACAGGATTGGACTAGATAGAATTAGTGATTTATTTGATAATTCTGTTTGTTCCATATTATGCCTGTCTTGCTTCATTCTTGTGTGTAATGTTTCTGAATGAATTCCATGTATTCTTAATACAGTGCTTGCTTATTCCAATTCTATGAATGCATCTCTTAGGAATTGCATTAACTGTACAAAAAGCATGATTAGAATTACAATTGGGCAAAGACTACTAGTCCTCCTTATTAAAGGTTAGAACCAATTTTCCCCTAGCCTAGAGACAAATTTGTCAAGGGTATTAAAATGGATAAAATGGTCAGTCAAAGATAAGATTTAGCATGATAAGGTTGTCGCTGTTAATATCTCTGTTTATAGTAAAATCTCTAATCCATCTGAACCCAAACTGATAAGTTGGGTACCATGAAATGTTAATCCATTTGTGAGTGCAGGACATAACAGGTTAATTGATTCATATTTATTCTTGGTAATTAATACTCAAGGAATATGATCAAAGAAAGAGCCTCATAATGAAATGTGATTGATAAAAGCTATTCCGTCAATAATCTTTGGAGATGACAACAAAGGTTTTCATTACGGGACAAAGTTATACAGAAAAAAGGAATGTCATCATGGACTCAACAATTGCTATCACTGATAACAACTAATCATTGTTGTCACTGATAACAGTTGAAACATCTTTCTTGCTAGAGAATCAAGGCATAAATCCTCTTATCAGATAGTTTTGCATCTAAGGACAAAATGTCAATTCAACAAAGGATTAGTGTCTCATCTGAAGTAGGAAGGTTAAGAATATTGCTCTTGTGAAGAGTAAGGAAAGGATATGCCTATGGCTAGACTAGAATCTCAAGAAAGATGAAGTCAATGGTTTCTACTATAAAGCTTCATCTGACAAAAGTTTAGTTATGGCAATGGAAGCTCTCACCCTTGAACATCAACTCAAGGAACTCTTTTGTAAAAAAGGATTAGTGAGAGGACTACCTCATCTGAAGAAGGATGATAAATGTAAGGCATGTTAGGAAGAGAAGTCAAAGAAAACATCACATCAAGGCAAAGATATACCTTAATGATGAGTGATGGCTACTCTTAACATAAAGTTGTTGTTTGTGCATTCTCAAGACAAGACATCATGGATAGTGACTGATCATATCAGAAGATCAAGCTGGAAGCAACTGTAAAATAAATGATCTTGTGGTCAGATAATGGGACTGAATTCAAGAAGTAGTTCTGATTGATATCTATAACATCAAGAATATTTTGAGATATGCTCAGCACTGGAAGATCCGTGTCATGATGGAGTGGTACAAGGAAAGAACCGGAAATTGATTAAAGCAACAAGGACAATGAGCTAATCAAAACTTTCTAAATACCAATGGACTGAAGCAGTCAATACACTTTGCTACAAGTAAGATCGGGCCTTGATCGGGATGGATACATGAAGACCACTAATGAGTTAATGGCCAAAAGAAGCAAAGACTGGATAAACCTGAAAGTCTTTGGAGAGAATATTCTATAGAAGCAAACAAAATAATGAAATATTTTTAGTTGTTTGAAGATCTTGGCATTTGCAGCTAAGACTTGTAAGGATATTTTCTATGGCTACTCAGTGAAGTCTACAATCTATAGGGCACTTGTGGTTGATTAATAGAACGTGATAGACAGTCTAAGTACACAGTTCAACAACTCTATACTATTAAAGGTGAAATTAATGATATTGATGATTCATATCCAAGTAGTGGAATGACAGTGTATCTACACAAATCATTATTTCAATGAATCCAGTCAGCAAGGGTAAGGATTTTCAGGAAATCCCAGTAACAGCTTAGGGGGAGAAAAAGAAGGATCAACTAGTCAGACACAACACCACATTGAAAAATCAATAGGACACAACAAGAACATATCTGCTGAGACAGAGGGTTTGATGTCAATATTATTCCCAGAGTCTAGTTCTTAAGTGATACAGATGGTGGAGTAATGATTAGTAGAGTCTAGTTTTCTTTCTGAAGAAGAAACTAAGAAAGTTACAGAAGCTCTGATAGACACTACACCATAGAATGCATATAGAAACACCAAAAATTTATTGCCTAAAAAGCTTTTTATGTTGCAGTAGAAAATATGGCAACAAATATGGAAAATTTTGGCGTTGCATCCGGTGGTGATGCAATAGAGGTCCTATAGCAACATTTTAAACCATATATAGCAACAACACAACCTCATTACAGTAGATAATATTTAACAACAAATTTTATTTTACAACAACATAGTAAAATCATTGCAATAGATATTTTTGTCTGCTAATTAAACACCTTAAGGCAACATTAAGTAGTCCAATTGCAATGAATTTATGGTCAAATTTAAAAAATATTGCAACAATTTTGAACCAACTGCAATATTTTATGGCTGATGTAATTCTAAATGGCAACATTTTTGGATATAATTGCAACAATATTTTTAAAAAAACAAAAGGAACTGTTTATAAGTAGACTAGCCAGCCATTTATTTATGCCACAAAACCAAGCAATATTGTCATTCAAAAGTACCATGACCAAATCAAAAGCAACTCTCAGGCTGTCCCAACATTAGCTTTACAAGCATTCATAATTTAAGTATAAGAACTTTTAGATAGATTTGTGATGTAATGTCTAATCTGATTTGTTTAGTTTCAGAACTTAATATCAGGACTTATCAGGATTACTGGAAATCAGGATTTACTGAAGACATGAAGATATCAGAACTTAAGGAAGGATATGCTTCAGAAGTGAAGTGCGGCTGATTTCTAGGAGAGGATCTGGACTAAAACAAAGGAAGATATGCTTTAGGAGTTGGACGACTAGAAGACTTGTAGAAGATAATATCTGATTGATATATTTTAGGAAGAGATATATTTCATATCAATTAGAAGATATCTTGTAATTGTGTACTATATAAACACGGATTAGGGTTTACACTATAAGTGTTATCATTCACGAGAAAGATTATTCATTGTAACCTTAGCAGCTCTTAGTGATATTGTTCATCACTGAGAGAGTAGTTTAACCTACTTTGTAACAGAGCTTATTATATTGAATAAACTTAATTACTGTTACATACTTTTGTTCTAAATCGATTTGATTGTATAAACACTATATTCAACCCCCCTTCTATAGTGTTGTGTGACCTGACAAGTGGTATCAGAGCTTCTCTGTTGATATACAAACAGTGAAATCCAGTTTACAATCATGTCTGACGAAACACGAACTCCACCTAAGCCCACCAAAACTCAAAATACTCAAAATAATCAAACCCACAGTCGATATGAAAGTATTAGGGTTCCCATACTAAGAGCATCTGAGTATTCTATATGGAAGGTAAAGATGGCTATGTTTCTGGAAGCCACAGATCCAGAATACCTTGATAGAATTAATGATGGACCATATAAGCCTACCAAGCTTTCTATTGCAGTTGCTGATCAACCAGTAAAGACCATACTAAAGGAGAAAGGTGATTACAAACCTAAAGACATCTCATCTATTGCCAAAGATGCAAGGGTAAGGCATTTACTTCATAGTGCAATTGACAATGTCATGTCAAACATGGTAATTGGATACAACACTGCAAAGGAAATATGGGATGCTTTGGAGACAAGATGTCAGAGAATTGAAGCCATCAAAAAGAATAGGAAGACAATACTCACATAGGAGTATGGGCACTTTGATTAAAAAACTGATGAGTCACTAGCTGATTTATATGACATATTTGCCAAATTTTTGAATGATATATCACTGGTGGACAAGGAATATAATCTTGAAGATTCAAATCTAAAATTCCTTTTAGCTCTTCCTGAAAATTGGGATTTGAAGTCTACTACCATAAGAAATAACTATGACCTTGCTGAAACTACTCTTGATGAAATATATGGTATGCTTAAGACTCATGAACTTGAGATGGATCAAAAGAGCAAAAGGCATGGAAGAAAGTCAAAGACAGTTGCACTTAAAGCCGAGGAGGAATCTCCTAAAGTGGTTGTCTCAAAGAGGGGCAAAGGAAAGGCTCTCATCATACAGTCTGATTCAGAGTCATCATATTCTGATGATGATGATTCAGAATCTGAAAATTTATCTGAAGTGGATGTTGATGCAGAGATGATGCAACTGTGTGCTCTTATGGTGAAGGGTATCACAAAGATAGCCTACAAGAAATTCAGAAAGGGTAAGATGTTTTCCACGAAAGGTGGAAGTTCTGAAAAGAAAGGGTTCAGAAAGACTGAGAGCAAAGGAGAAAAGTCTGACAGAGGAGATAACTCAAATGTCAAATATTATAATTATGGTGAAAGAGGCCACATCTCTCCTGACTGCAAGAAAGGAAAAGGTGATAAAGGCCAGGCACTTATCAAAAAGAAGAAATACTGGGCAGACACTTCAGATTCTGAAGAAGAGGTGAACTATGATTTGATGGCAAATGCTGATAGCAATTCTGGAATTGCTGAATTGAAGGTACCTCATTCAACTCTTGCTTTTCATATTGATGATATTTCTAAGCTAAGATTATATCTTAAAACCATGTTCATTAGTTTTAGAGATCAGACTTTAGAAAATGAAAGATTAAAATCTGAAAGTCTTGCTCTTAGAAACAGAAATGACTACTTAGAAAAAGAGTTAGTTATATTTCATCAAACTCAGAAAGAAAGAGATGAGGCTTTGTATGTTAAAGATGAACTGCTAAAACTGAATAAATCTCTTAAATCTGAACTAGAAAAGGAAAAGGAGATAATCAAAACTTGGACTAAATCTGGAAAAACAACTCAGAAAATTTTAGAAAGTGGAAATTGGAAAGAAGGACTAGGTTACCTAGATGATAAAGAAGAAAAGGAAACTGTGTCATCTAAACCAAACTTCACCAAGAAAGCTCAAAAGCCTAAAGTTCACCTATAAAGTTTGTGTCAAATTCTGACAAGTCAAAATCTGAAAAGATGAGAGACTCTAAAACAGAAGTCAAAGAAAAGTTAATTCTGACAAATTAAAACAGGATAAAATAGCTGTAGTAAACATTGGCTTAATGAAAAAGAAGCAGCTTAAGTATAAGCTGAAAGAGATTAGAAAAGAGAACAAGGTAAAGGAAGCTAGGAAAAATAGGAATGGAAAGGAAGGTGTGAACAAAAGCAATAATTATATGCCTGTTCCTAATGATCCTAGAAAGAAATGATATAATTGTGGAAACTCTTACCATCTTGCTTCTTTTTGCAGGAAAAATAAAGATATAAACTCTTTACCTCCTAGATCAGGAGTTAAGAGTCAATCTTTTAGGTTTAAACCACAAAATCCTTGTTTTCATTGTGGTAGTTTATGGCATTCTATTTATACTTATAAGGAATATCATAGTTTGTACTATGATTATTATCAAATAAAACCTTCTTTAAAGAAAGTTAGTGTAATTCCTTCTAGTGTAAATTCTGATGCAAAGTCTGATATAAAGTCTGATAAAAAGCATGTTACCATAAACTCTGAAACTAAATCCGCTGCAAATGCTAACAAACTTAAAAAGGCCAAAGGATCCAAGCAAGTCTGGGTCCTTAAAACTTACCAATAGTGGTCTTTGTGATTGCAGGGCAACAGGAAAAACATCTTGGTTCTGGACAGTGGATGTTCAGGACATATGAATGGAAATAAAGCCATGCTATCAGACTTTGTGGAGAAAGCTGGCCCAGGAGTTTCTTATGGAGATGGCAACATGGGAAAGACTCTGGGATATGGAAATATCAATCTTGGGAATGTCATATTTGAATCAGTAGCTCTTGTCTCAGGACTTAAACACAGTCTGCTAAGTGTGAGTCAAATCTGTGATAGAGGATATCATGTGGATTTCTTTGAAGAACACTGTGAAGTTGTAAGTAATTCTACAGGCAAAGTGGTTCTGAAAGGTTACAGACATGGTAACATATATGAAGCCATACTTTTAACAAATTCTGATGAGTCTACAATCTGTCTGTTAAGCAGAGCATCAATTGAAGAAAGCTGGAATTGGCACAAGAGACTCTCTCATTTAAATTTCAACAACATAAATGAGCTAGTAAAGAAAGATCTTGTAAGAGGACTTCCAAAATCAATATTTTCTCCTAATGGTCTTTGTGACTCATGTCAAAAGGAAAAACAAAGAAAATCTTCATTCAAGAGCAAAACTGTAATATCCGGGATATATCGTGTAATTATTTTGCTATTAAATAATTATTATGTGTGTTCAGTATCTATTCTGTGAGTTAATTGTTAAATGTTATCTGTACCTGGATATTCAAAAATAATATTAATTGAGTATTTTAATTTTTATATGTCCAAAATAAAACATAGATAATTGTCATATCTTCCTAATTATTTTTATGTTGATTTATGGATTTATAAGGATCATATGAAATTTATAAAATCTTTTTCCGAGTATTTAAAATCTATTTTATAAAAACGGGAACCAACTGACGTCAACTGTTGTTACGTTTTTGGAACCCGAAACTCTTCCGAGAACTCCTTCCTAACCTAATTGTAATATTCCGAGCATATTCCATGTTTCGACTATTTCGATCCGGCGTACGGTTTGTTCTGCGCGGGTCCCGGCGCAACATTTTCGATACAATATTCATTTCGGTAAATCAATAAAACCCGTATTTTCGATAAACGGGAGCTTTTTATTAAACTATCCCAATTATCACTTCGTAGTACGTGTAAACAGGCGCTGAGACCAAGACCGCAGTACAAATTGTACTGATTTGGATAATTATCCCGAAAACCGATACCATTTGGATCAGTTTTTATAAATAAACGTACCGTTTTATATCCGGAATGATCCAACGGGATACTAATTTTCCGTAATTATAAATAGTCTTTTACCGTATTTTATTTCGTATCAAAATCATTTGCAGATAGTTAATTTTATAATTTTCAGAGAAAAACCCTAATTACATAAATTGTTCTAAGAATCAAACAGCAAAACGAAGGCGTTACAAATCTCTGTTTTCAAAGCTTGAGTAACCAAAACGAAGGATTTGAAGTGTTCTATCAGATTCTGAGCTTTGTTTCACTGCAGAATCAAAGGTTTATTTTCTGGAAATTTATTTATTTTCGAATTAAATTTATTAAAAATATGAATTTTTGTTCGGATGATTGTTTGTATGATTTGATGACTGCATGTTGTAGAGCTTGTTTTCCTGATGATTTTGATATATTATACGTCTGATTTGGAGTTCAATAACATGTTCAAATTTGAGTTTGATTTTCGAATTTTAAAATTAGGGTTTATAACCCGTATGAATGTTCTTAATTAAAATTTGGGGGTTTCTTATTCTGAAATAGATTGATGTTGTGGTATAGTGTATTGTATTCTCTGTGAAATTTGCAATCTAGTCGTATAAGTTTCATGAATCTCCGAGGTCTGTAGAGAAGGGAGTTGTCTTTTGAAATTTTCCGAAGTTCGCCGGAAACGGGAAAACTTCACGGCCAAATTCCGGCCAACTCAGGGATGATTAGAATGATTTGTTGGTATGGTTAAGTTCCCGGTGAACTATAGATGTGATCTGGAGGTGTTGGTGGGGTGAGGACGTCGGGAACGTGTTCTCCGGCCACCCCTGTATTTTCCGGCGACAGGGCTGGAAAATTACAGTTTAGTACCTATAATTTTGAAAACGATGCAGTTTGGTCCCTGAAGTTTCCAGACTTTGCAAATTTAGGATTCCTGTTTTAAAAATGTTTAAAAATCATATTTCCTATTTATTTTTATTTTAAAAATTCATTTTTAATTTCTGAAAATTCTAAAAATTAGTATTTTAATTCCGAAAATTATTTTTAATTCAAAAATAAATCTGAATTAATTAGTTAATTAATTTCAGTTAATTTTTAATTGATTAATTGGTCAATTAATTTGAAAATTAATTGATTAATTGATTTAATTAATTATTAATTGATTTTAATTAATTATTTAATTAGATTTAATTATTTAAAAATGATTTAAAAATTTTGAAAAATAGTTTCGAGCTTTAAAATATTATTCTAAATTATTTCCAAGGCTCGATAATTATTATAAAATTATTTCGGAGCCAGAATTGGCCAACCGAACCCTGTTTATTAACCCGAAATTGATCCAACGACCCGTTTTAATTCTGAAAAATGCTTTAAAAATCATTTTAAATACCCGAAAGCTTATTTATGACCCGAGACTTCTTTATAAATAATATATCATTGATTACGTGATGTATTATGTGCTATATGTGACTTGTTGATTGACTATCAGTCTATATATTCGGTGTTTACTTGATTATTGCATAACTTTCAATCCGTTAATCGGATTTGGGTAAAACGAAGGGTAGATAGAAGTATGTGTTGAATAGAACTCTATGAGTCGATTATTGATAGATGTTTATGATATGTGAGCAGAAGAGGCAAGGTGTAGGAAAGGGAAACGGGTAGTTGAGGAGTAAGACGATTGTGATTGGAAGCGAGTGCAGAATAGTAAGCTAGTACCAGGCAAGTGTTCTGAACTTTCTCGAGATATTGTAGTACTTGACAATTCTGTGATATTGCAAGTGCTTTGAAGCACAGAAACCTAAACCCTGATTCCAGTTATTGATCTTGAGCCATGAACTTTATTCTTTCTAGACCATTGATTGTTGTATACCCAAACACGAACCTCAAGTATACGATACTACTCCACAAATACATGCAAACAAAATTCCAAACACTAAACTGAATTAATTATATACTCAAACATTGTATCCTATGCTTTGAAAGCCCAAATCTTTGAAACCCTGAAATGTTGATTCCTTTGTTATCCAATTTTTTCAATACCAGCATCCAAGCTTTTAAATTATCTTATTGATCCTTACAAGGATTGAAACCCTTTCATTGTTAAACACTCATTGTTGTTAATGATTCTGATTATTGTTTATTATTGCTTATTCTGTTATTATGTTAGAATTAGATTGTTTTTATAAATAAAAATGGTCAGACCATATAATGGTCAAGTTAGGCCAATGTGTGCCTTGGATCGAGTAGTTAGAGCAATGATGTGTGCCTTGCTCGGGGTTAGTGCGTGACTGATCAGCAGCCTTACCTTGGTTTTTAAATTAAAAGTATAATATCCAATTCTAAATCATAATCCATTATTCACTTGATATCATAATCATGTTCACCTGATGATCATTATTCTCAGTTTTGTCATTGTGACTTGCTGAGCTAGTTAGCTCATTTGTGCGATGTTGTTTATATTCTTTCCAGCTAAAAATGAACCAGTTGGTAATGAGGATCCCCAGTCCAGTGCGAGAGCTAGGGGTTCAGGTTGAGAAAGCTGAGCTAGTAGGCTTCTTTTAGAATAATTTAAGTCTGTAAAAGTTTGTAATAAAGTTTAATACTCAGTTTGAGTTTGAATGGTTGGGATTTGAACGATATGTAATATAAGTAGATGTGTGGCTTGTGTGCATACTTTAACCTGTTGCGATCCGTGGTAGTTGGTAAATAGGGTCACTGCATATTATTGTCATCTTTATTATTATTATAAGCAGGTTATAAATAAGATGTATGTGTGTGTGGACCCCAAACTTCTGACCCGGGTTTGGAGGGCGCCACAGGTTTGGTATCAGAGCTACAGGTTATAAGTCACTGACACAAGCCTAGGTTGACGGGAATGGGTATAGGATTAGGATAGAAGTAAGGAATAGAATGATAGAACGTTGAGAGGTTGAGTGTTACGGTATAACCAGTAGTAGTATAATTCGCGTCATGATTCGAGATTCTTATATTGCGATATAATTTCAGATAGCAGCGATGGTCGACTCTTTTATTCCTGTATCAGCCGATCATTCAGAGCCTTCAGTTGGAGTGCCGTCTTCGGATCCACGTCCTGTTATTCCACCAGTGCTGGCTATACTACCTCCACCTGTGTTACAGCCCGTACCACTGCAGGCTATTCCACCTCCAGGCATGAGGCCACCTATCAGAGGACCCCCACCAGCTGATTCGGATTCCACTGGGTATTCAGTTGCGAGTGCCCCATTCCAGTCTACATTGCCCCCAGTTCTTTATTACCAGTATGAGGTTTTTCTATTGGAGCGTGATTCCTTGTTGGCCCAGATCAGAGAGCTACAGCATATTATTAGGACTACAGATGTTGATAGTGGTGTGAGGGAGCTTCGAAAGGAGATTCATGTGACACTGAGGGTTCTTGAGGCTAGGCTACATGGAGCTACACTACCTGGCAGAGGCCCTGATGCACTGATGGGCTGGGCTACTGAGGTGATGGAGGACATTGAGAGGCTGGCAGGACCAGAGTTTCCCTGGAGCTGAGTCAGAGATTTAGAGATGGAGATGCTGAGCAGTGTTGTTATGGTTATATAGTATGTACAGTAGTATGTAGTGTATATCAGTAGACTTTTGAGTTGTCTTTATAGACTAGCTATGATGACTAGTGAGTAGGTTGTTGTACCCTTTTGCTTTTACTTCCGAAGCGTCTTTACGCTTGTACTACCTAAAACTTTTGATATATATATATATCAGTACCTTTTTCCTTTCCAGCACTGTCATTTATTTTATTGCACCTGTTTTACCTTACCTTATCTATTGCACCAGTTATACCCTGTGATACCATGTACCCTGTTTTCCATGACTGTTTATATTCTGTAAAGAAGCATGCAATTTACTTAGTTACAACTGTTTTCAAAAAGAAATACCTCTATTTTACAAAACTTTTCTTTTATACAAAGATTTGATTCAAAAGCTGAATAAGTTGTTTGATTTTTTACAGAAAATGCCTCCCAAAAGAAATACCCGCACCAACACCCAGAATGAAGAAACCAACAACAATAACAACCAAGATGATACGAACCCAAATGTGAACCCAGGACCCATAGACCCAGCAATAGCCCAGATTCTTCAAATCTTGTCCCAACAAACAGTTCACCTGGCACAACAACAACAAAGACAGACCAACCCCCAGGTAACTTTTAAAACTTTTCAGGCAGTAAACCCACCAGAATTCAAGGGTTTTTTCGAGCCAATTGAAGCAAATGTGTGGTTAAAGGAAATAGAGAAGGCATTTGCCTTAGTGAAAGTAAAGGAGGAACAGAAGGTTGAGTTTGCAAGTTACTATCTGAAGAATGAAGCCACCTATTGGTGGGAAATGGTGAAGACATTGGAAGGCACAGATGTTATTACTTGGGAAAGGTTTAAGGAATTGTTTTTAGAAAAAATATTTTCCTCAGTTTGTTCAGGATCAAATGGAGCTGAAGTTTTTAGAATTAAAGCAAGGGAACATGTCGGTAACAGATTATGAGGGTAAATTTGAGGAATTGTCAAGGTATGTACCGTCGTATGTGGATACTGACAGGAAGAAGGCTAAAAGATTCCAGCAAGGTTTGAAACCCTAGATCAGAGGGAAGGTAGCCATTTTTGAATTGGATACCTATGCAGGAGTAGTACAAAAGGCTATGATCGCAGAGACAGAGAGTGAGATGTTCCAGAAGGAGAAAGAAAGCAAGAAAAGGAAAGTTGAGGGAAGTGAGGGTCAGTCACAACCAGGGAAGTTTCCCAATTTTAAGAAGGGCAAGTTTCAGCTAGGGAGAAATTTTAATTTTAGGAAACAGAATGCAGGAGACGGAGGCCAGAGCAACCGTCCAGTTAATACTAATCAGCCAAATCAGTTGAGACCAACTTTTCCAGATTGTCAAGTATGTGGAAAGAAGCATGGAGGAGTTGGTAATAAGTTGAATGTGGTATGTTTCAAATACAACCAGAAAGGGCACTATTCGAGGGAGTGCCGAAATCAACCAGCAAGAGAACCAGCAAGTAAGGATCAGCCTATCCGGAATCCAGCAATAAAGGTTCCAGCCATTGGATTTACGTGCTTTAAATGTGGAAAGCCAGGACATATGGCCAGGGATTGCAAGACATCAGCCCCAGTCAGTAATGCATTAAGGATTATGGGATCTACCCCAACAGTAAATGAGACTCCAAGGGCTAGAGTTTTCGACATGTCAGTGAAGGATGCTATCCAGGATACAGATGTCGAGGCAGGTACGCTTAATGTGAATTCTTTATGTGCCAAAGTATTAATAGATTTGGGAGCAACTCGATCGTTTGTTTCACAAGATTTTGTTAGTAAGTTAAATTGTCCAGTTGAGTGTTTAAATGAAATAATGACTGTGGAATTAGCAAATCAAGAGCGTGTATCTGTTGATCAAGTTTGTGGGAATTGTGAGATTCAGATTTCTGGTAGTAAGTTTTGTGTAGATTTGATACCATTTAAGTTAGGAGAATTTGACGTTATATTAGGGATGGACTGGTTATCTAGGCACGATGCCCAGATAGATTGTCGAAATAAGAAGGTAATGGTGAAAACGCCAGACGGAAGGATAGTAACGTTCAAGGGTCAAAAACAAGTAAAGAAGTTCTTAACGATGATTCAAGCCAAGAAGTTACTATGACAAGGATGTGAGCATTTCATGGCATATGTGATTGACAGAAGTCAAGAACCAACAAAACTTGAAGATATTCCAGTTGTGAATGAATTTCCAGACGTATTTCCTGACGAGTTACCAGGACTTCCTCTAGATAGAGAAATTGAATTTGCGATCGACTTAGCACCTGGAACGGAACCAGTATCCAAGGCCCCGTATAGAATGACTCCTATTGAGATGAAAGAGCTAGCGAAGCAATTGCAAGAGCTGTTAGAAAAAGGAGTAATCAGACTCAGTGTATCCCCGTGGGGAGCCCCGGTATTATTTGTTAAGAAGAAAGATGGAAGCATGAGACTGTGTATTGACTACAGGGAGCTCAACAAGCTTACGATCAAGAACAAGTATCCGTTACCCAGAATTGACGATCTGTTCGACCAGTTAAAGGGAGCCAAACATTTCTCCAAAATTGATTTAAGATCAGGATATCATCAACTAAAGATCAAGCCAGAAGATATACCAAAGACAGCTTTCAGAACAAGGTATGGACATTACGAGTTTTTAGTGATGTCTTTTGGAATGACCAATGCTCCGGCAGCGTTTATGGACCTGATGAACAGAATTTTCAAGGAGTATTTGGATAAGTTTATTATTGTGTTTATAGATGATATTTTAATCTATTCAAAGACGGAAGAGGATCATGCGGAACATGTGAGAACGACTTTGGAGATTTTAAGGAAAAAAGAAGTTATATGCTAAATTCTCGAAGTGTAAGTTTTGGCTACAGGAAGTTCAGTTCTTAGGGCACATAGTTAGTAATAAAGGAATCAAAGTGGACCCGGCAAAGATCGAGGCAATTACGAATTGGGAGAGACCGAAAACACCCACCGAGGTAAGAAGTTTCTTAGGATTGGCGGGATATTATCGTCGATTTGTTCAAAATTTCTCGAGGATTGCCACACCATTAACAAAGCTTACACGAAAGAATGAGAAGTTTATATGGAACGACAAATGCGAGGAAAGTTTTCAGGAGTTGAAGCGACGTTTGATCACGACACCTGTTTTGTCACTTCCAGACGATCAAGGGAATTTCGTAATTTATAGTGATGCTTCTCATAAAGGATTAGGATGTGTTCTAATGCAGCACGAAAAGGTGATTGCGTATGCGTCAAGGCAATTGAAACCACATGAACAGAAGTATCCTACTCATGATTTGGAGCTAGCAGCCATATTTTTCTCTTTGAAGATTTGGAGACATTATTTGTATGGAGAAAAGTGTGAGATTTTCACGGATCACAAAAGCTTAAAGTACATATTCACACAGAAGGAACTTAATATGAGACAAAGGAGATGGTTAGAGTTGATCAAAGACTATGATTGCTCGATTAATTTTCATCCCGGTAAAGCGAACGTGGTAGCAGACGCATTGAGTCGGAAGGAAAGGTTGAATGTGTTATCAGTACCTGAAGACATATATAAGGAATTTCAGAAATTGGAATTGGAGATTAGAGTTTGCAAGCCTGAGGAAGTAAAAGTGTACAATATGATTTTCCAACCGGAATTATTAGAGAAAATAAAGAAATGTCAGGAAGATGTAATGGATCAAGATATAAATCATTTGGTAGGGGAAGAGTTATGCACGCAGAAAGATGACCAAGGTATTCTGAGATTTTGATCTAGAATTTGGATTCCACAGGTGACAAAGTTAAAGAATGAAATTCTACAGGAGGCACATAATTCAAGGTATTCCATCCATCCAGGAAGTACCAAGATGTATAGAGATTTAAAGAAGAATTATTGGTGGCCAGACATGAAGAGGGAAATTGCGGAATGGATTAGTAAATGTTATACCTGTCAGAGAGTTAAAGCAGAGCATCAGAGACCAAGTGGATTGCTACAGCAATTGGAGATTCCAGAATGGAAATGGGAACACATTGCCATGGATTTTATAGTTGGATTACCAAGGACAAGGGCTAATCATGATGCCATTTGGGTTATAGTGGATAGACTTACCAAGTCAGCTCATTTTCTGCCTATAAATGAAAGATTTTCGCTCGACAAGTTAGTCCATATGTACCTAAAGGAAATTGTAGTTCGTCATGGAGTTCCAGTGTCTATTGTATCTGATCGAGATCCAAGATTTAATTCAAGATTTTGGAAGAGTTTTCAAGAAGGTTTAGGAACAAAATTGGATATGAGTACAGCCTATCACCCGCAGACGGACGGCCAAAGTGAAAGAACGATCCAGACAATCGAGGACATGTTACGTGTTTGTGCTATTGATTTCAAAGGAAGCTGGGACGAGCATTTACCCCTGGTAGAGTTTGCTTATAACAACAGCTATCACGCCAGCATTGGGATGCCACCCTATGAAGCCCTTTATGGACGCAAATGTAGATCTCCAGTATATTGGGACGAAGTAGGAGAACACAAAACACTCGGACCTGAATTGGTGCAACAGACAAAGGAAATTGTTGAAATTATCCAAAAGAGATTGATAGCCACATAAGATCGTCAGAGGAAATATGCAGATCAGTCAAGGAAAGACATGGAATTTGAAGAAGGAAGCTTGGTATTACTGAAAGTATCACCGTGGAAAGGACTAACGGGTTTGGAAAGAAAGGAAAGCTGAGTCCAAGATATGTCGGACCTTTTGAGATTCTAAAGCGTGTTGGTAAAGTAGCTTACGAGTTGGCATTACCACCGCACATGGAGCACATTCACAATATTTTTCACGTATCGATGCTCAAGAAATATAATCTAGAATCCAGGCATGTAATAGAATATGAGCCAATAGAGCTTCAGGTAGATTTGTCTTATGTAAAAAGTCCTATAGAGATTTTAGAGAGAGATAAAGTATTGAGAAATAAAGTGGTAAAGTTAATAAGAGTATTATGGAGAAACCCAAAGGTTGAAGATTAACCTGGGAATTAGAAAGTGATATGAGAGAAAAGTACCCTCATTTGTTTTCTTAGGAGATTCTGAGGACAGAATCCTTTTAAGGGGGGAAGGATGTAATATCCGGGATATATCGTGTAATTAATTTGCTATTAAATAATTATTATGTGTGTTCAGTATCTATTCTGTGAGTTAATTGTTAAATGCTATATGTACTTGGATATTCAAAAATAATATTAATTGAGTATTTTAATTTTTATATGTCCAAAATAAAACATAGATAATTGTCATATCTTCCTAATTATTTTTATGTTGATTTATGGATTTATAAGGATCATATGAAATTTATAAAAAAAATTTCCGAGTATTTAAAATCTATTTTATAAAAACGGGAACCAACTCACGTCAACCGTTGTTACGTTTTTGGAACCTGAAACTCTTCCGAGAACTCCTTCCTAACCTAATTGTAATATTCCGAGCATATTCCATGTTCGACTTTTTCGATCCGGCGTACGGTTTGTTCTGCGCGGGTCCCGGCGCAACATTTTCGATACAATATTCGTTTCGGTAAATCAATAAAACCCGTATTTTCGATAAACGGGAGCTTTTTATTAACTATCCCAATTATCACTTCGTAGTACGTGTAACCAGGCGCTGAGACCAAAACCACATTACAAATTGTACTGATTTGGATAATTATCACAAAAACCGATACCGTTTGGATCAGTTTTTATAAATAAACGTACCGTTTTATATCCGGAATGATTCAACGGGATACTAATTTTCCGTAATTATAAATAGCCTTTTACCGTATTTTATTTCGTATCAAAATCATTTGCAGATAGTTAATTTTATAATTTTCAGAGAAAAACCTTAATTACATAAACTGTTATAAGAATCAAACAGCAAAACGAAGGCGTTACCAATCTCTGTTTTCAAAGCTTGAGTAACCAAAACGAAGGATTTGAAGTGTTCCTTCAAATTTTGAGCTTTGTTTCACTACAGAATCAAAGGTTTATTTTCTGGAAATTTATTTATTTTCAAATTAAATTTATTAAAAATATTAATTTTTGTTCGGATGATTGTTTGTATGATTTGATGACTGCATCTTGTAGAGCTTGTTTTCCTGATGATTTTGATATATTATACGTCTGATTTGGAGTTCAATAACATGTTCAAATTTGAGTTTGATTTTCGAATTTTAAAATTAGGGTTTATAGCCCGTATGAATGTTCTTAATTGAAATTTGGGGGTTTCTTATTCTGGAATAGATTGATGTTGTGATATAGTGGATTGTGTTCTCTGTGAAATTTACAATCTAGTCGTATAAGTTTCATGAATCACCGAGGTCTGTAGAGAAGGGAGTAGTCTTTTGAAATTTTCCGAAGTTCGCCGGAAACTGGAAAACTTCACGGCCAAATTCCGGCCAACTCAGGGATGATTAGAATGATTTGTTAGTATGGTTAAGTTCCTGGTGAATTATGGACGTGATCTGGAGGTGTTGGTGGGGTGAGGACGCCGGGAACGTGTTCTCCGGCCACCCCTGTATTTTTCGGCGACGGGGCTGGAAAATTACAGTTTAGTACCTATAATCTTAAAAACGATGCAGTTTGGTCCCTGAAGTTTCCAGACTTTGCAAATTTAGGATTCCTGTTTTAAAAATGTTTAAAAATCATATTTCCTATTTATTTTTATTATAAAAATTCGTTTTTAATTTCTGAAAATTCTAAAAATTAGTATTTTAATTCCGAAAATTATTTTTAATTCAAAAATAAATCTGAATTAATTGGTTAATTAATTTCAGTTAATTTTTAATTGATTAATTGGTCAATTATTTCGAAAATTAATTGATTAATTGATTTAATTAATTATTAATTGATTTTAGGTAATTATTTAATTAGATTTAATTATTTAAAAATGATTTAAAAATTTCGAAAAATAGTTTCGAGCTTTAAAATATTATTCTAAATTATTTTCAAGGCTGGATAATTATTATAAAATTGTTTCGGAGCCAGAATTGGCCAACCGAACCCTGTTTATTAACCCGAAATTGATCCAACGACCCGTTTTAATTCCGAAAAATGTTTTAAAAATCATTTTAAATACCCGAAAGCCTATTTATGACCCGAGACTTCTTTATAAATAATATATCATTGATTACGTGATGTATTATGTGCTATATGTGATTTGTTGATTGACTATCTGTCTATATATTCGGTGTTTACTTGATTATTGCATAACTTTCAATCTGTTAATCGGATTTGGGTAAAACGAAGGGTAGATAGAAGTATGTGTTGAATAGAACTCTATGAGTCGATTATTGATAGATGTTTATGATATGTGAGCAGAAGAGGCAAGGCGTAGGAAAGGGAAACAGGTAGTTGAGGAGTAAGACGATTGTGATTGGAAGCGAGTGCAGAATAGTAAGCTAGTACCAGGCAAGTGTTCAGAACTTTCTCGAGATATTGTAGTACTTGATAATCCTGTAATATTGCAAGTGCTTTGAAGCACAGAAACCTAAACCCTGATTCCAGTTATTGATCTTGAGCCATGAACCTTATTCTTTCTAGACCATTGATTGTTGTATACCCAAACACGAACCTCAAGTATACGATACTACTCCACAAATACATGCAAATAAAATCCCAAACACTAAACTGAATTAATTATATACTCAAACATTGTATCCTATCCTTTGAAAGCCCAAATCTTTGAAACCCTGAAATGTTGATTCCTTTGTTATCCAATTCTTTCAATACCAGCATCCAAGCTTTTAAGGTATCTTATTGATCCTTACAAGGATTGAAACCCTTTTATTGTTAAACACTCATTGTTGTTAATGATTCTGATTATTGTTTATTATTGCTTATTCTGTTATTATGTTAGAATTGGATTGTTTTTATAAAATTGTGGACCAAATTCGTGGTCAGACCATATAATGGTTAAGTTAGGCCAATGTGTGCCTTGGATCCAGTAGTTAGAGCAATGTTGTGTGCCTTGCTCGGGGTTAGTGCGTGACTGATCAGCAGCCTAACCTTGGTTTTTAAATTAAAAGTATAATATCCAATTCTAAATCATAATCCATTGTTCACTTGATATCATAATCATGTTCACCTGATGATCATTATTCTCAGTTTTGTCATTATGACTTGCTGAGCTTGTTAGCTCATTTGTGCGATGTTGTTTATATTCTTTCTAGCTAAAAAGGAACCAGTTGGTAACGAGGATCCCCAGTCCAGCGCGAGAGCTAGGGGTTCAGGTTGAGAAAGCTGAGCTAGTAGGCTTCTTTTGGAATAATTTAAGTCTGTAAAAGTTTGTAATAAAGTTTAATACTCAGTTTGAGTTTGAATGGTTGAGATTTGAACGATATGTAATATAAGTAGATGTGTGGCTTGTGTGCATACTTTAACCTGTTGTGATCCGTGGTAGTTGGTAAATAGGGTCACTGCATATTATTGTTATCTTTATTATTATTATAAGCAGGTTATAAATAAGATGTGTGTGTGTGCATAGACCCCAAACTTCTGACCCGGGTTTGGAGGGCGCCACAGGTTTGGTATCAGAGCTATAGGTTATAATTCACTGACACAAGCCTAGGTTGACGGGAATGGGTAGAGGGTTAGGATTAGAAGTAAGGAACATAATGATAGAACGTTGAGAGGTTGAGTGTTACGGTATAATCAGTAGTAGTATAATTCACGTCGTGGTTCGAGATTCTTATATTATGATATAATTTCAGATAGCAGCGATGACCGACTCTTTTATTCCTGTATCAGCTGATCATTCAGAGCCTTCAGTTGGAGTGCCGTCTTCGGATCCACGTCCTGTTGTTCCACCAGTGCTGGCTATACTACCTCCACCTGTGTTGCAGCCCGTACCACTGCAGGCTATTCCACCTCCAGGCATGAGGCCACCTATCAGAGGACCCCCACCAGCTGATTCGGATTCCACTGGGCATTCAGTTGCGAGTGCCCCATTCCAGTCTACATTGCCCCCAGTTCCTTATTACCGGTATGAGGCTCTTCTATTGGAGCGTGATTCCTTGTTGGCCCAGATCAGAGAGCTACACCATATTATTAGGACTACAGATGTTGATAGTGGTGTGAGGGAGCTTCGAGAGGAGATTCATGTGACACGGAGGGTTCTTGAGGCTAGGCTACATGGAGCTACACTACCTGGCAGAGGCCCTGATGCACTGATGGGTTGGGCTGCTGAGGTGATGGAGGACTTTGAGAGGCTGGCAGGACCAGAGTTTCCTTGGAGCTGAGTCAGAGATTCAGAGAGGGAGATGCTGAGCAGTGTTGTTATGGTTATGTAGTATGTCCAGTAGTGTGTAGTGTGTATCAGTAGACTTTTGAGTTATATTTATAGACTAGCTATGCTGACTAGTGAGTAGGTTGTTGTACCCTTTTTGCTTTTACTTCCGAAGCATCTTTACGCTTGTACTACCTAAAACTTTTGATCTATATATATCAGTATCTTTTTCCTTTCCAGTACTGTCGTTTACTTTATCACACCTGCTTTACTTTACCTTATTTATTGCACCAGTTATACCCTGTGATACCATGTACCCTATTTTCCATGACTGTTTATATTCTGTAAAGAAGCATGCAATTTACTTAGTTACAACTGTTTTCAAAAAGAGATACCTCTGTTTTACAAAACTTTTCTTTTATACAAAGATTTGATTCAAAAGCTGAATAAGTTGTTTGATTCTTTACAGAAAATGCCTCCCAGAAGAAATACCCGCACCAGCACCCAGAATGAAGAAACCAACAACAATAACAACCAAGATGATACGAACCCAAATGTGAACCCAGGACCCATAGACCCAACAATAGCCCAGATTCTTCAAATCTTGGCCCAACAAACAGTTCACCTGGCACAACAACAACAAAGACAGACCAACCCCCAAGTAACTTTTAAAACTTTTGAGGCAGTAAACCCACCAGAATTCAAGGGTTCCTTAGAGCCAATTGAAGAAAATGTGTGGTTAAAGGAAATAGAGAAGGCATTTGCCTTAGTGAAAGTAAAGGAGGAACAGAAGGTTGAGTTTGCAAGTTACTATCTGAAGAATGAAGCCACCTATTGGTGGGAAATGGTGAAGACATTGGAAGGCACAGATGTTATTACTTGGGAAAGGTTTAAGGAATTGTTTTTAGTAAAATATTTTCCTCAGTTTGTTCAGGATCAAATGGAGCTGAAGTTTTTAGAATTAAAGCAAGGGAACATGTCGGTAACAGATTATGAGGGTAAGTTTGAGGAATTGTCAAGGTATGTACCGTCGTATGTGGATACTGACAGGAAGAAAGCTAAAAGATTTCAGCAAGGTTTGAAACCATGGATCAGAGGGAAGGTAGCCATTTTTGAAGTGGATACCTATGCAGGAGTAGTACAGAAGGCTATGATCGCAGAGACAGAGAGTGAGATGTTCCTGAAGGAAAAGGAAAGCAAGAAAAGGAAAGTTGAGGGAAGTGAGGGTCAGTCACAACCAGGAAAGTTTCCAAATTTTAAGAAGGGCAAGTTTCAGCCAGGGAGATATTTTAATTTCAGGAGACAAAATGCAGGAGACGGAGGCCATGGCAACCGTCCAGCTAATGTGAATCAGCCGAATCAGTTGAGATTACCTTTACCAGATTGTCAAGTTTATGGAAATAAGCATGGGGGAGTTTGTAACCAGTTGAACGTGGTATGTTTCAAATGTAATCAGAAAGGGCACTATTCGAGGGAGTGCCGAAATTAGCCAGCAAGAGAGCCAGCAAATAAGGATCAACCTATCCGGAATCCAGCAGTGAAGGTTCCAGCCATTGGATTTACGTGCTTCAAATATGGAAAGCCAGGACATATGGCCAGGGATTGCAAGACACCAGCCCCAGTCAGTAATATATTGAGGATTATGGGATCTACCCCAACAGTGAATGAGACTCCAAGGGCTAGAGTTTTCGACATGTCAGTGAAGGATGCTATCTAGGATACAAATGTCGTGGCAGATAAGCTCAATGTGAATTCTTTATGTGCCAAAGTGTTAATAGATTCGAGAGCAACTCGATCGTTTGTTTCACAAGATTTTGTTAGCAAATTAACTTGTCCAGTAGAGTATTTAAATGAAATAATGACTGTGGAATTAGCAAACCAAGAGCGTGTAACTGTGAATCAAGTTTGTGGGAATTGTGAGGTTGAGATTTCTGGTAGTAAGTTTTGTGTAGATTTGATACTATTTAAGTTAGGAGAATTTGACGTTATATTAGGGATGGATTGGTTATCTAGGCACGATGCCCAGATAGATTGTCGAAATAAGAAGGTAATGGTGAAAATGACAGATGAAAGGATAGTAACGTTCAAGGGTCAAAAACAAGTAAAGAAGTTCTTAACGATGATTCAAGCCAAGAAGTTACTACGACAAGGATGTGAGCATTTCATGGCATATGTGATTGAAAAAAGTCAAGAACCAACAAAACTTGAAGATATTCCAGTTGTGAATGAATTTCCAGACGTATTTCCTGATGAGTTACCAGGACTTCCTCTAGATAGAGAAACTGAATTTGCGATCGACTTAGCACCTGGAACGGAACCAGTATCCAAAGCCCCGTACAGAATGGCTCATGTTGAGATGAAAGAGCTAGCAAAGCAATTGCAAGAGCTGTTAGAAAAAGGAGTAATCAGACCCAGTGTATCCCCGTGGGGAGCCCCGGTATTATTTGTTAAGAAGGAAGATGGAAGCATGAGACTGTGTATTGACTACAGGGAGCTCAACAAGCTTACGATCAAGAACAAGTATCCGTTACCCAGAATTGACGATCTGTTCGACCAGTTGAAGGAGCCAAGTATTTCTCCAAAATTGATTTAAGATCAGGATATCATCAACTAAAGATCAAGCCAGAAGATATACCAAAGACAGCTTTCAGAACAAGGTATGGACATTACGAGTTTTTAGTGATGTCTTTTGGATTGACCAATGCCCCGGCAGCGTTTATGGACCTGATGAACATAATTTTCAAGGAGTATTTGGATAAGTTTGTTATTGTGTTTATAGATGATATTTTAATCTATTCAAAGACGGAAGAGGATCATGCGGAACATGTGAGAATGGCTTTGGAGATTTTAAGGAAAAAAGAAGTTATATGCTAAATTCTCGAAGTGTGAGTTTTGGCTACAGGAAGTTCAGTTCTTAAGGCACATAGTTAGTAATAAAGGAATCAAAGTGGACCCGGCAAAGATCGAGGCAATTACGAATTGGGAGAGACCGAAAACACCCACCGAGGTAAGAAGTTTCTTAGGATTGGCGGGATATTATCGTCTATTTATTCAAAATTTCTCGAGGATTGCCACACCATTAACAAAGCTTACACGAACGAATGAGAAGTTTATATGGAACGACAAATGCGAGGAAAGTTCTAAGGAGTTGAAGTGACGATTGATCACGACACCTGTTTTGTCACTTCTAGACGATCAAGGGAATTTCGTAATTTATAGTGATGCTTCTCACAAAGGATTATGATGTGTTCTAATACAGCACGAAAGGTGATTACGTATACGTCAAGGCAATTGAAACCACATGAACAGAAGTATCCTACTCATGATTTGGAGCTAGCAGCCATAGTTTTCGCTTTGAAGATTTGGAGACATTATTTGTATGGAGAAAAGTGCGAGATTTTCACGGATCACAAAAGCTTAAAGTATATATTCACACAGAAGGAACTTAATATGAGACAAAGGAGATGGTTAGAGTTGATCAAAGACTATGATTGCTCGATTAATTATCATCTCGGTAAAGCGAACGTGGTAGCAGACGTATTGAGTCGGAAGGAAAGGTTGAATGTGTTATCAGTACCTGAAGACATATATAAGGAATTTCAGAAATTGGAATTGGAGATTAGAGTTTGCAAGCCTGAGGAAGTAAAAGTGTACAGTATGATTTTCCAACCGGAATTATTAGAGAAAATAAAGAAATGTCAGGAAGATGTAATGGATCAAGATATAAATCATTTGGTAGGGGAAGAGTTATGCACGCAGAAAGATGACCAAGGTATTCTGAGATTTTCATCTAGAATTTGGATTCCACAGGTGACAAAGTTAAAGAATGAAATTCTACAGGAGGCACATAATTCAAGGTATTCCATCCATCCAGGAAGTACCAAGATGTATAGAGATTTAAAGAAGAATTATTGGTGGCTAGACATGAAGAGGGAAATTGCGGAATGGATTAGCAAATGTTATACCTGTCAGAGAGTTAAAGCAGAGCATCAGAGACCAAGTGGATTGCTACAGCCATTGGAGATTCCAGAATGGAAATGGGAACACATTGCCATGGATTTTATAGTTGGATTACCAAGGACAAGGGCTAATCATGATGCCATTTGGGTTATAGTGGATAGACTTACCAAGTCAGCTCATTTTCTGCTTATAAATAAAAGATTTTCGCTCGACAAGTTAGTCCATATGTACCTAAAGGAAATTGTAGTTCGTCATGGAGTTCTAGTGTCTATTGTATCTGATCGAGATCCAAGATTTAATTCAAGATTTTGGAAGAGTTTTCAAGAATGTTTAGGAACAAAATTGAATATGAGTACAGCCTATCACCCGCAGACGGACGGCCAAAGTGAAAGAACGATCCAGACAATCGAGGATATGTTACGTGTTTGTGCTATTGATTTCAAAGGAAGTTGGGACGAGCATTTACCCCTGGTAGAGTTTGCTTATAACAACAGCTATCACGCCAGCATTGGGATGCCACCCTATGAAGCCCTTTATGGACGCAAATGTAGATCTCCAGTATATTGGGACGAAGTAGGAGAACACAAAATACTCGGACCTGAATTGGTGCAGTAGACAAAGGAAATTGTTGAAATTATCCAAAAGAGGTTGATTGCCGCACAAGATCGTCAGAGGAAATATGCAGATCAGTCAAGGAAAGACATGGAATTTGAAGAAGGAAGCTTGGTATTACTGAAAGTATCACCGTGGAAAGGACTAACGAGGTTTGGAAAGAAAGGAAAGCTGAGTCCAAGATATGTCGCACCTTTTGAGATTCTAAAGCGTGTTGGAAAAGTAGCTTACGAGTTGGCATTACCTCCGCACATGGAGCACATTCACAATATTTTTCACGTATCGATGCTCAAGAAATATAATCCAGACTCCAGGCATTTAATAGAATATGAGCCAATAGAGCTTCAGGCAGATTTGTCTTATGTAGAAAGTCCTATAGAGATTTTAGAGGAGAGAGAGAAAGTATTGAGAAATAAAGTGGTAAAGTTAATAAGAGTATTATGGAGAAACCCAAGGGTTGAAGAGTCAACCTGGGAATTAGAAAGTGATATGAGAGAAAAGTACCCTCATTTGTTTTCTTAGGAGATTCTGAGGACAGAATCCTTTTAAGGGGGGAAGGATGTAATATCCGGGATATATCGTGTAATTATTTTTTTATTAAATAATTATTATGTGTGTTCAGTATCTATTCTGTGAGTTAATTGTTAAATGTTATCTGTACTTGGATATTCAAAAATAATATTAATTAAGTATTTTAATTTTTATATGTCCAAAATAAAACATAGATAATTGTCATATCTTCCTAATTATTTTTATGTTGATTTATGGATTTATAAGGATCATATGAAATTTATAAAATCTTTTTCCGAGTATTTAAAATCTATTTTATAAAAAGGGGAACCAACTGACGTCAATCGTTGTTACGTTTTTGGAACCCGAAACTCTTCCGAGAACTCCTTCCTAACCTAATTGTAATATTCCGAGCATATTCCATGTTTCGACTTTTTCGATCCGGCGTACGGTTTGTTCTGCGCGGGTCCCGGCACAACATTTTCAATACAGTATTCGTTTCGGTAAATCAATAAAACCCGTATTTTCGATAAACGGGAGCTTTTTATTAAACTATCCCAATTATCACTTCGTAGTACGTGTAACCAGGCGCTGAGACTAAGACCGCAGTACAAATTGTACTGATTTGGATAATTATCCCGAAAACCGATACCGTTTGGATCAGTTTTTATAAATAAACGTACCATTTTATATCCGGAATGATCCAACGGGATACTAATTTTCCGTAATTATAGATAGCCTTTTACCGTATTTTATTTCGTATCAAAATCATTTGCAGATAGTTAATTTTATAATATTCAGAGAAAAACCCTAATTACATAAACTGTTCTAAGAATCAAACAGCAAAACGAAGGCGTTACCAATCTCTGTTTTCAAAGCTTGAGTAACCAAAACGAAGGATTTGAAGTGTTCTATCAAATTCTGAGCTTTGTTTCACTGCAGAATCAAAGGTTTATTTTCTGGAAATTTATTTATTTTTAAATTAAATTTATTAAAAATATGAATTTTTGTTCGGAAGATTATTTGTATGATTTGATGACTGCATGTTGTAGAGCTTGTTTTCCTGATGATTTTGATATATTATACGTCTGATTTGGAGTTCAATAACATGTTCAAATTTGAGTTTGATTTTCGAATTTTAAAATTAGGGTTTATAACCCGTATGAATGTTCTTAATTGAAATTTGGGGGTTTCTTATTCTGGAATAGATTGATGTTGTGATATAGTGGATTGTGTTCTCTGTGAAATTTGCAATCTAGTCGTATAAGTTTCATGAATCACCGAGGTCTGTAGAGAAGGGAGTTGTCTTTTGAAATTTTCCGAAGTTCGCCGAAAACTGGAAAACTTCACGGCCAAATTCCGGCCAACTCAGGGATGATTAGAATGATTTGTTAGTATGGTTAAGTTCCTGGTGAATTATAGACGTGATCTGGAGGCGTTGCTGGGGTGAGGACGCCGGGAACGTGTTCTCCGGCCACCCCTGTATTTTCCGGCGACGGGGCTGAAAAATTACAGTTTAGTAACTATAATTTTGAAAATGATGCAGTTTGGTCCCTGAAGTTTCCAGACTTTGCAAATTTAGGATTCCTGTTTTAAAAATGTTTAAAAATCATATTTCCTATTCATTTTTATTATAAAAATTCATTTTTAATTTCTGAAAATTCTAAAAATTAGTATTTTAATTCCGAAAATTATTTTTAATTTCAAAATAAATCTGAATTAATTGGTTAATTAATTTCAGTTAATTTTTAATTGATTAATTGGTCAATTAATTCGAAAATTAATTGATTAATTGATTTAATTAATTATTAATTGATTTTAGTTAATTATTTAATTAGATTTAATTATTTAAAAATGATTTAAAAATTTCGAAAAATAGTTTCGAGCTTTAAAATATTATTCTAAATTATTTCCAAGGCTCGATAATTATTATAAAATTGTTTCGGAGCCAGAATTGGCCAACCGAACCCTGTTTATTAGCCCGAAATTGATCCAACGACCCGTTTTAATTCCGAAAAATGTTTTAAAAATCATTTTAAATACCCGAAAGCCTATTTATGACCCGAGACTTCTTTATAAATAATATATCATTGATTACGTGATGTATTATGTGCTATATGTGACTTGTTGATTGACTATCAATCTATATATTCGGTGTTTACTTGATTATTGCATAACTTTCAATCTGTTAATCAGATTTGGGTAAAACGAAGGGTAGATAGAAGTATGTGTTGAATAGAACTCTATGAGTCGATTATTGATAGATGTTTATGATATGTGAGCAGAAGAGGCAAGGCGTAGGAAAGGAAAACAGGTAGTTGAGGAGTAAGACGATTGTGATTGGAAGCGAGTGCATAATAGTAAGCTAGTACCAGGCAAGTGTTCTGAACTTTCTCGAGATATTGTAGTACTTGATAATCCTGTGATATTGCAAGTGCTTTGAAGCACATAAACCTAAACCCTGATTCCAGTTATTGATCTTGAGCCATGAACCTTATTCTTTCTAGACCATTGATTGTTGTATACCCAAACACGAACCTCAAGTATACGATACTACTCCACAAATACATGCAAACAAAATCCCAAACACTAAACTGAATTAATTATATACTCAAACATTGTATCCTATGCTTTGAAAGCCTAAATCTTTGAAACCCTGAAATGTTGATTCCTTTGTTATCCAATTCTTTCAATACTAGCATCCAAGCTTTTAAATTATCTTATTGATCCTTACAAGGATTGAAACCCTTTCATTGTTAAACACTCATTGTTGTTAATGATTCTGATTATTGTTTATTATTGCTTATCCTGTTATTATGTTTGAATTGGATTATTTTTATAAAATTATGGACCGGATTCGTGGTCAGACCATATAATGGTCAAGTTAGGCCAATGTGTGCCTTGGATCCAGTAGTTAGAGCAATACTGTGTGCCTTGCTCGGGGTTAGTGCATGGCTGATCAGCAGCCTAACCTTGGTTTTTAAATTAAAAGTATAATATTCAATAAATCATAATCCATTGTTCACTTGATATCATAATCATGTTCACCTGATGATCATTATTCTCAGTTTTGTCATTGTGACTTGCTGAGCTAGTTAGCTCATTTGTGCGATGTTGTTTATATTCTTTCCAGCTAAAAAAGAACCAGTTGGTAACGAGGATCCCCAGTCCAGCGCGAGAGCTAGTGGTTCAGGTTGAGAAAGCTGAGCTAGTAGGCTTCTTTTGGAATAATTTAAGTCTGTAAAAGTTTGTAATAAAGTTTAATATATAATATAAGTAGATGTGTGGTTTGTGTGCATACTTTAACCTGTTGCGATCCGTGGTAGTTGGTAAATAGGGTCACTGCATATTATTGTTATCTTTATTATTATTATAAGCAGGTTATAAATAAGATGTGTGTGTGTGTGTGTGGACCCCAAACTTCTAACCCGGGTTTGGAGGGCGCCACAGGTTTGGTATCAGAGCTACAGGTTATAAGTCACTGACACAAGCCTAGGTTGACGGGAATGGGTAGAGGGTTAGGATTAGAAGTAAGGAATAGAATGATAGAACGTTGGGAGGTTGAGTGTTACGGTATAACCAGTAGTAGTATAATTCGTGTCGTGGTTCGAGATTCTTATATTGCGATATAATTTCAGATAGCAGCGATGGCCGACTCTTTTATTCCTGTATCAGCTGATCATTCAGAGCCTTCAGTTGGAGTGCCGTCTTCGGATCCACGTCCTCTTGTTCCACCAGTGCTGGCTATACTACCTCTACCTGTGTTGCAGCCCGTACCACTGCAGGCTATTCCACCTCGAGGCATGAGGCCACCTATCAGAGGACCCCCACCAGCTGATTCAGATTCCACTGGGCATTCAGTTGCGAGTGCCCCATTCCAGTCTACATTGCCCCCAGTTCCTTATTACCGGTATGAGGCTCTTCTATTGGAGCGTGATTCCTTGTTGGCCCAGATCAGAGAGCTACAACATATTATTAGGACTATAGATGTTGATAGTGGTGTGAGGGAGCTTCGAGAGGAGATTCATGTGACACGGAGGGTTCTTGAGGCTAGGCTACATGGAGCTACACTACCTGGAAGAGGCCCTGATGCACTAATGGGTTGGGCTACTGAGGTGATGGAGGACTTTGAGAGGCTAGCAGGACCAGAGTTTCCTTGGAGCTGAGTCAGAGATTGAGAGAGGGAGATGCTGAGCAGTGTTGTTATGGTTATGTAGTATGTACAGTAGTGTATAGTGTGTATCAGTAGACTTTTGAGTTATATTTATAGACTAGCTATGTTGACTAGTGAGTAGGTTGTTGTACCCTTTTTGCTTTTACTTCCGAAGCGTCTTTACGCTTGTACTACCTAAAACTTTTGATCTATATATATCAATATCTTTTTCCTTTCCAGCACTGTCATTTACTTTATCACACCTGTTTTACTTTACCTTATTTATTGCACCAGTTATACCCTGTGATACCATGTACCCTGTTTTCCATGACTGTTTATATTCTGTAAAGAAGCATGCAATTTACTTAGTTACAACTATTTTTAAAAAGAGATACCTCTGTTTTACAAAACTTTTCTTTTATACAAAGATTTGATTTAAAAGCTGAATAAGTTGTTTGATTCTTTACAGAAAATGCCTCCCAGAAGAAATACCCGCACCAACACCTAGAATGAAGAAACCAACAACAATAACAACCAAGATGATACGAACCCAAATGTGAACCCAGGACCCATAGACCCAGCAATAGCCCAGATTCTTCAAATCTTGGCCCAACAAACAGTTCACCTGGCACAACAACAACAAAGACAGACCAACCTCCAGGTAACTTTTAAAACTTTCAGGCAGTAAACCCACCAGAATTCAAGGGTTCCTTAGAGCCAATTGAAGCAAATGTGTGGTTAAAGGAAATAGAGAAGGCATTTGCCTTAGTGAAAGTAAAGGAGGAACTGAGGTTGACAAAGGTTGACAAAGGCAGTAAACCCAACAGAATTCAAGGGTTCCTAATGAAGAGGTTAGCATACTGACAAAGATAAATGAGAACCTTGAAAATGAGAAACAAGAAACTGAGTTGTTGCTGGTAGAGCTTGAAACTGTGAAACAAGAAATTGCATATCTAAAGAATAAGCTCAAGTGTGCAAATGAGATTGAAGCTGTGTTAAGGGAGAAGTTAGAAAAGAATGAAGTCAAGTTGAAATCTTTCAGGAATGCATCTGAGTTGGTTGGACAATACCATGAGAAGAACAAGCCATGTGCAAATATTGCTATTGGTCTTAACTATAATGCCTTGAACAACAAGAAGAAAGCTGTAGGTGAAAAAGGGAAAGTAAACGAAAATGAAGATGTTCCAGCTATGCTGAAAAAGGTTGGCTCACCTATGTTCAAAGCACGTGAAGTAGATTTCAGTGAAGAGGAGTTGATCATAAAGCAAGAAATTGCTGATGAAGACAATGAGAAGAAAAATGCAGAAACAGCTCAAACTTCAAAAGCTGAAAAGAAGCTCATGGATAACCAAGGTTCCAAGACACCTGTCAAGGAAACAAAAGCTGAAGATGCAAGAAAAAAGAAGAAGAATAGAAATGGGAAGATTGGTATAAACAAAAGCAACAATTTTTCTTATGTTGCAGATGCTCCAAGGAAGAAATGTGAAAAGTGTGGCTCTAAGAATCACCTAACTCACCTTTGTAAGAAGGTTGTTAGCAAGCCATCTGAAGGAGCCTGCAAGTATAATGAAGCCAAGGCAAATGATCCCTATTCATTTTGTGATAAGTTTGACTGTATTCCTTGTAACTTAAAAGTAATGAAAAGTTGCCACAAGCTGAGTGTAGATCTCAAAGAAGTCAGTATTAGATCTACAGCTACAAGGGAAAATGCACAAACATCTATGAATGCTATTCTTTCTGAGACTTCTAAATCTACTTCTGCTAAATCAGTTAACAAGAAGAAAGTACCCAACACTGTTTGGGTTGCTAAACACACTTAAAACTCATTGTGTGCAGGGCAAAATGAAAAAGGTCATATGGATCATAGACAGTGGATGATCTAGGTATATGACAGGTGATAAGACCCTGCTATCACAATTTGAGGAGAAGGCTGGCCCTTTGGTGACCTTTTGGAGATAACAACAAAGGATTCACAACTGAATATGGAAATATTGTTTCTGGAAATATTGTCATTGATGATGTAGCATTGGTAGCTGGTCTTGAAGTAAATCTTATCAGTGTCAGCCAGTTTGCAGACAAAGACTTGAGAGTCTATTTGACAAAGAAGAATGTGTCTTCATCAACAAAAAAACCAATGAATTTGCTCTAAAAGGAGCAAGGAAAGGAAGCTTATTTATTGCAGACTTGGACTCAACAAATGAGAATGGAATTTGTTGCTTCTATACCAAGGCATCCATAGAGCAAAGCAAGCTATGGCATAAGAAACTCTCATATCTAAATTACAAGGCAATCAACACTCTGGTCAAGAAAGAGTTGGTGAGAGACATGCCAAAATTAGAGTTTGCTCAAATTGAAGTCTTTGAAGCCTGTCAGAAAGGAAAAATGAAAAGATCAAGTCACAAATCAAAAACTGTGAATTCCATAAGTGCACCATTGTAACTTATTCACATGGACTTGTTTGGGTCAGTAAATGTCTTATCAATTTCAAGAAACAAATATGCACTTGTGATGGTGGATGACTACTCAAGATACACATGTGTAGAATTTATGCACTCTAAAGATGAAACTTCACACATCATAATTGAGCACATAAAGAAGATAGAGAAACAGACTGAAGATCAAAACTGTATGAAGAGATTGAGAAGTGATAATGGAACACAATTCAGAAATACAACATGTAGTGAATTCTGCAAAAATAAAGGCATTGTTTAAGAGTTCTCTGCTGCTAGAACACCTCAACAAAATGGGGTAGTTGAGAGAAAGAACTAAACATTAGTAGAAGCTGCAAGGACAATGCTGCAAGATGCCAATCTGCCAACTAGTTTTTGGGAAGAAGCTATAAATACTACATGCTACACTCAAAATAGATATCTCATTAACAAGAATCATGGAAAATCACCTTATTCAATCATGTGTAAGAGAAAGCCTACTGTAAAACATCTTCATATGTTTGGAAGCAAGTGCTACATTTTAAAAGACAACTCTGAATATGTGGGAAAATTTGACTCAAAGGTTTTTGAAGCAATTTTTCTGGGATATTCATTGGAGAGAACTGCCTACAAGGTCTATGTAATTGATCAAAAGAAAATCAGGAGAGCACATATGTGACTTTTGATGATGACAAGTGCCCAGGCTTGGAATGCCTTGATGATAATTAAGCTGAAGCCCTTCATTTGAAACCCTCAATATTATCAGTGATTCTGATGAAGAAGATGAAGTCAATGCATAACAGATAATGATTGAAGAGTCTACTGAACAAGAAAATCATGGAAATGGAAGCTCATCTCAAATACCTGAATTTGATAGCACAAACTCAGGGGGAGAAAGAGAAGAAGGATCTACTAGTCATATCAATAATGAAGAAAATGATGAAAGCACCAGTCAACAAACTCACACCAGAAACTAGGGTTGTACGCGGTTCGTATCAGATCGGTTTTGGGGTAAAAGTCGAACCAAACCGCGAAGAGCGGTTTTAGAAAATTGTCATCCGCAACCGCTTTCGCGGTTGCGGTTAACCGCGTCAATTGCGGTTGCGAATTTACGATTATTGCAGATCGGTTTGCGGTTCAACCACGTAATTTAAAATAATTAATAATTTGTAAAAAAAAATTCGGAATATTAATAAAGTTATGTTTAAGTTACGTGATAAATTTACATTCAAAAATAAAATACAAACTAATGTTACGTGTGGAGCAAGAATATTAAAAACATACAAAAATATGGAGGCGAGAAAAAAAAAAGAAAAGCATAAAAAAATATATTTTTAAAAATATATTTTATTATATATATGTTACGATTTGCGGTTGCGGTTGTGATTTTGCGATTTTCAAAAATTTAAAATCGCATCCAAATCGCGAATGAGCGGTTTTTAAAATTTAAATCCACAACCAACCCACGTTTCACGATTATCCGCAAAATGTGATCGGTTGCGAGCGGTTGAGCGGTTAGATGCGGTTGAGCTATTCATCTGTACACCACTACCAAAAACTGGGATATGATTCACAATCAAAATACAATAATTGGTGATCCCAATGCTGGTGTAAGGACTAGAAGTGAAACTGCTAATGAGTGCCTACATGCATGCTTTCTGTCTCAAATAGAGCCTAAGAAAACTGAAGAAGCTCTTATGGATCCTGATTGGATATCTGCCATGCAAGAAGAGCTTAATCAGTTTGAAAGAAAAAAGTTTGGGAGTTAAATCCTGTACCAAAGAACAGAAGTGTAATTGGAACAAAATGAGTGTTCAGGAACAAGATGGATGAAAATGGTATAGTTACCAGAAACAAGGAAAGATTGGTTGTAATAGGCTACTCACATGAAGAAGGAACTGATTATGATGAAACTTTTGCTCCAGTTGCAAGACTTGAAGCTATAAGGATTTATCTAGCATTTGCTGCACATTCAAATTTCAAAGTTTATCAAATATGTGTCAAAAGTGCCTTCCTGAATGGTGAATTAGAAGAAGAAGTTTATGTGCAACAGCCACCTGGCTTTGAAGATCCAAAATTTCCAGATTTTGTGTACAAGCTACTCAAGGCTCTATATGGACTAAAGCAGGCACCTAGAGCTTGGTATGACACACTGACAGATTTTCTACTTAAGCATGGTTGCACTAGAGGAACAATAGACAAGATATTTTTCTACAAGCTGCATGGTGGTGATATGATCCTAGTTCAGATCTATGTGGATGATATCATTTTTGGTTCTACTAATGAGAAGTTATGTCAAAGATTCTCTAAGCTTATGCAGAGTGAATATGAAATGAGTATGCTGGGGGAATTAAGTTACTTTCTTGGACTTAAAGTCAGTCAAAGAAGTGATGGGATCTTCATCATCCAAACTAAGTATGTTAAGATTTATTGAAAAAGTTTGGTATGGTTGATAGTTCACCTGCATCTACACCTATGTCTACAGCAACAAAGTTGGATGAAGATAAAAAGGGCAAGAGTGTGGATATTTCAAGCTATAGAGGAATGATTGGATCATTGCTTTACTTAACTGCAAGTAGACCTGACATCATGTTTGCAACATGTCTGTGTGCAAGATTTCAAGCCAATCCAAAAGAATCATATTTGATGGTTGTAAAGAGGATTTTCAGATACTTGAAGGGGACTCCAAACTTGGGACTATGGTATCCTAAGGGAACTGGTATTGAAGCTGTTGGATACACAGATGCAGGTTTTGCTGGATGCAGGGTTGACAGAAAGAGGACTAGTGGAAGCTGTTAGTTTCTTGGACAAAGACTTGTACCCTGGTATAGCAAGAAACAATAATCTGTGTCAACTTCCACAGCTGAAGCTGAATACATAGCTGCTGGAAGTTGCTGTGCTCAAATACTTTGGATTAGAAATCAACTAATGGATTATGGCCTAGTGTTACATAAAATTCCAATCATGTGTGACAATACCAGTGCTATATCTATTGTAGCTAATCCAGATAATCATTCTAGAACAAAACACATTGATGTAAGGTACCATTTTATTAGAGAACATGCTGCAAATGGTACCATTGAGCTCATTTTTGTTCCAAAAGAAAAACAATTAGCTGATATTTTTACTAAATCTTTGGATGAAGCAACTTTCACTAGACTTGTAGGTGAAATTGGAATGCTTAATTCTTCATCCTAAGGCAAGAACTCAGCTAATGTGTTACAGCAGATTAATTTCTAGTAGATCAAAATTAATTTGATTTACGTAGAAATTAACTAAAATATGAATTATAAATATTTCAGAAATCTCTGCATATTTATTTTTTATAATTCAAAATTCAGCTTGGAATTTTTCAAATTCTAAGTAAACTGTCAGGATGTTAATTTACATCTTCAATATGTAAAATTAACACAAGGCAGAATCAAAGTGATCAAAAGTATATAGAAAACTGAGTTCTCGATAAGTCAAATTGACTTATCGACAAGTCATTTTAAGACTTCTCAAGTGAGTTATCGATAAGTCAATTTACTGACTTCTCGAGTGACTTCTCGATAAGCTTTATTATGAATTATCGATTAGTCATTGTAGAGTTCTCTATAAGTATTAACTTACAGAGTTCTCTACAAGTATCATTTTAGACTTATAAATACCTCAGAACTGAAATAATTTAATTCAATAAATTATTTTGGTGAAATAATTTTGTCAAAATATTTTTGATTTTATTTTTATTTATTCAAATAAAAATTGGAATCAATTCAGTCCATTTTGGACAAACTGAGTATTTATTTGACATCTCGATAAGTTTTTTTTCGGTTCTCTAAACGAGTAAATTAAAATGACTTCCCGATATGTAATTCACGTTCAAAATGACTTCTCGATAAGTATACTCCAAATGTCTATTTTTTACTTCTCGATAAGTTATCTGCTTTTACTATAAATACCCAGACATCTCGATACATATATACTTACGCCTTCGAGAATTCTAAGTGACCTAGCTTTTTCAATTCAAAACCGATTTCTCTCTCATTTTGAATCCTTTCTCTTTAATTTCTTTTACCCATTAATCTTCACACTCATAACAATGGTAGCAAACATTATTGTACCCTTCATCCCAAAGGAGACCAACTTTCTTGCATTCTTAGATGCAAACCAAGCTCCTGAAACCTTCAAAAATTTTGTCAAGTTCTTGTATGAGACCTATTTTTTGGAGATTTCACAGCTAATCCAGTTCTCTATCTGGATGTTTTGGGTGATTTCTGGAACACAACTGTAGCTAGGACAGTTGTGCATGAAGATCAATCTTCAAGCCTGGTTGTTAACTGTCAAATTAAAGGACAACATGTTGAGATAACTGAAGCTGACATGAACTTGGCCTTGAACATTCCAACTGACAAGGTAGTATGGATCCCCACTCAGGATGAGCTATATGAATTTCTGGTCTTCATCAACTACTCTGAGAAGATTAACTTGGCCATCTTGAACAAGAAAAATCCGAGAAGGGAGTGGTCTTTTCTGTTTGATTCTGTGATAAGAGCATTCACATGCAGGAAATCACGATTTGATAACATTTTTAGTGTTGTCCAAAAGCTGGTCTACTCAATGGCTCACAACAAACAGATCAATATAGGATACTACATTCTGGAGAAACTGAGCACCAGGCTGATCATGCCATTCACTTCAAGAGGTAAAAAAATTTTCCTTCCTAGATTCATTATGTCTGCTTTAAATCATAAAGTGAATTACATACATATGCTTGAAGGTGTAGATAGGTCACTAATAGGCAATTGTAAGCAAGTGTCCAAATTCTATTTGGATCACTTACTACTAAAAATAAGGTACAGGTGGGTCTTAAGTTAACACCTTTCATGATTGAAATATTTAAGACCTGTCCTTACCCTATGCCTGACATGAGAACCAATGTATGTCAAGCTAGTGCAACAATGGTTTCGGAGCCTGTAAAAGCACAAACATAGGCACACCCACAGGAACCTACCCATGTTGAGACTACTTATTCAGAACCATTAACAGCTAGAGAACCAATCAATTCATCCTCTTAAAAGGGTGAAGTGAGTAAAAAGAAGAGAAATGAGATAACCTTAATTGTTATGAATGAGAGTAGTGAGGTACAAGTACAACCTTAGTCACCTTTGGTCAGAAAAATAAAGAAGGCTAAGAAAATTGAGCTGACCACTCAAGCCACCTCTGTATCCTCCCAAAAGGATGTAGTTGTGCAAATAGGGGCAAAACAGATGCTAGAGACATCCTCTCAATAGGATGTTTCTTTTGAAAAAAGCATTCTCCCCAATGCACCTTGTCAAGAGTCTGCACAGCCAATACTTGAACAAATCCAAGTGTATGGTAGGAGAAATAAGGATGGCACACACAAGGAGAGCACATTCCTTGAAGCTCCCTCATCCATTCAGGGGAGCTGCCAACACTCAGTCCTGAGCTTCACAATTTTATATCTAATATTTCTTCTTCCTATACTGAAGCACTTGGATCAAATCCTCAAGTGTTTCCCCAATCAAGTGACTTGGTTCAAGAAACCTTGCTCACCACCCAGAAACCACAATTAGTTGGTGAGAGGCTACATGCTGGGGTAGACCTTAATGACACCAACACAAACATGGGGGATTCATCAGTTTTTACTGAAGACCCCATGGAGTTCACAAATGCACCTTCATGTGCAAATCAGTCTTCACATACTGTTAGGTTTGAGGGAAGTACTCCTGAGGGGGAGATATCTAAATCCTCTCCAATTCAATTAGAGGTTCCTGTTCCAGGAACAACTCCCCACAAAACCCTGGCTGAAATTGCTTTGATATTTGAAGCTGGGAGTACAATTGCCAATGATCCTGTCATAGAGGAGGCGAGCATAACATATTTAAGTGACAGTATGGTGCAAGACACACAAGGGTTTGAGGCTGTTGAAAATGATAGTAGCACAGTCAAATCCCCTCCAATTCAAATGGAGGTTCCCACAACTGGTGAGGAACAACAACCTGTCATAACCACAGTGCAAAATGTGACCTCTGTCACAAGTTGTTCTGATCCAACTTCATAACCCTCAACCTCTCAATCTCAATAACCACACCTCATCTCTAACTGGCTACAGCAAGTTGCACCTCAAACTAATATTGAAGATTTCAGGGTTGATCAGCTAACAGGACTTGCACAAATTTCTTAACAGTTGCTGACCTCAGATATGTCTAACCAGGATTACCAATCTATAATGTTCTCATATCAAAAAGATGTCCACGAGCAACAAGATAAAATTGTTACTGAAGCTGAACATGATGGCAACTATGATGCTTGGATGAACAAGGACTATAATCTGCAGATGGAGGGTGTTTTAGCTAAATTCAGGGAAGATTATCTAACTATTTTGGGAAGCAATGCTAAAGCCTTGATTCCTGGTGAAGTTTATGAAGCAATTAATGAAGTTTTCAATGCTCAACTCAAAGCTTTCCATCTCTTTAGAAAAGCACTAGAACTCAAGTTGGTTGGTCATGAAGACAAAATAAGGAAACTAGTAAAAGAGAAGATGGATGAGATCATACCATCACAAGTCAAGATCACCTTAAAGTTCAAACATTTTGTTGATCAAATGTCAAGGATGGATCTGACTTCTATTGAAAAAGATGTAAAAAATCTCAGACAGTCTTTAATTTCTCTTCATGAAGTGGTCCAACAACAAATCACCAATTCAAATGACACAAAGATCAAGCTGGACCAGCTTCACCAAACCAGATATGAGCCTTTTGCATTGCTTATGGATGGTGTTAAATAGGCTGTGGAAGAAATTTTTGGCTCTTCAATATCTACAATCTCTCAAACACCTGTCTCAACATCTACAAACTTTCAAATCCAGTCTCTTTAACAACAAATCTCCAACTTGCAGTCTTCAAATGACTCATTCACAGCACAAGTGCATGCTCTCACCTCATTGGTGCAGGGTCAACAGACAGATATACAAACCTTGGTAGACTCCCGCAAGCACCTGCAAATTCAAAATGTTGTGGCTTTGGGAGCTATCATGGGCAAGCTTAACATTCCTCTACCTGTACTTTCAGAAGCCGTGAGGCCTGAAATTCCTACTTCTTTTCTCATGCCTGCCAACAAGACTAAGGGGGAGATAGAGGCTAGGATGTTAAGATCATCATCTACTCAAACTTTCCAAGCTACTGAAAAAAGCAAAATTCAAGAAGTTGATATTGGAATGAAGAGGCTTATTAGAGCAGCTGAGGGACCTAGTCTGAGCAAGGAATTTGATGAATTGCTCAAGGCTCTCAGGGCTTCTCTCAATAACAATTTCTTCACCTACAAAAAGACCTTGGACAAGACAATAAACTCCATAACGGTGGTCTTAGTGACTAAGGACGGTTTTCAGGAGAAAAGAATTGTGATAAACATAAATGGCTCAGGGGTAGACAAGTGTACGTAGGTGTCCCTTAATTATCTTATCTCTAGAAGGGCATCTGAGTTAGACATCCTAATAAACAAAGTCAAAGGGTGATTCCTGAAGACACTCAATTGCTAACTGAATTGAAAAATGCTCAAGTGGCTGCTTTTCCTGAAGCATATCTACAACCAAGCAAGGGAGTGTCATACATCTTTCCTACCACCAAACATTGCAAACACTTTCAGATCCCTAAGCAATGTGTCATGGCCAACAAAAGGCTAATCATGATTCTGGAGACTGAGTTGAAGGTCAAGAAAAACAAGACTGTTGAAGATGAAGATATGATTAAGTTGTTGGGGAGATATCTAAGAAATCCTGAAGCCAATTTGCCTAAAACTTAAATCAATAAGGATAACTTGGATGATGATGATGAGCAGAAGAAAGATGATCAAAAACCTTCTGGCTCAAATCCAAGTCAATCCTCTAAGGCAGCTGGCAGCAAGGACAAGAAATAAAAAGAGAATAAGGATGATAAAAAGAAGAAAGGGGATGAGAGAAGAAGGAAGAAAAAGCAAGATGGCTCAGAACTACAACAAACCCTAAAAATCCAAACCAACCAAGCTCAACCATTTGTGCCAACATACTCAAACATCAAACCACCTGTAACGACTGCGAAATTACACGTATGTTATATCTTAATAAAAATGATTTATGTGTTTTGTTATGTTATTAAGTGTATTGAGTTATAAAACCCTAGCTGTTATGTGCTATGTGTATTCTGTTTCCGTCAGAATGTGTTCTAAATAATTATCAGGTGTTTTATTATAAGTTAAATGCTTTTATATCAAAAGTTGTACGGCCCGAACAATGTTTTAATAACCTATAATTCAAATAAAATTATTGGCCTTATTTTGCCTAGTATGGCTTATACCATCGTGATATTCTGAACATCCAGACGTTTTACAAATTTTCCCGTTTCGTGAAAAACAACTTTTCTAGGGCCCTTCGGGTGTCAAAAGCCCCACAAAAATCACATTTTTATTTTTATATGATCATGAAATTATCAAATATCATTTTTCTTTGCATTTTTATATTTTTCACAATTTTTGGGAATTTTTGGCATATATTTTGTAATTATTTGATATTTAAAAATTCAAAATTAATACACAAAAGTTGTTAATTAAGGGACGATTAATTTTATTTAGGGATATAATTAGGGCCTTAATTTTTATTAGGGGTTTTTTACTTCAATTATAAATAACATATTTTCTATTAATTAATTAATTAAAATTATAACAAAATATAGAAAATTCAAGAAATTCCCCAATTTCTCCGCAATTAGGGTTTGGAGTTCTTGGAATCAATATGAAGTTTGATCGTGTTTCTGTTCACCAAATTGATCATGTAAGTAACCGATTTGAAGCTCTTTGAATCCTCTTTTCATTTATGTAATCAATTTCGTATTTGGATTATTCGAATTAGAAATCGTAATTTTCTGGTTTAATCTTCATTTGGGTATTTTTGATTGACATTACTGAGATGATTTTGAGTGCCATAGATGTATAGATCGTTAAATTTGCAATCGTTTAGTACCGGGTTGGTTGATTTTTTTTTTCCAGTTTTGAGTTCGTCGGAAACCGCCGCTGTCAGCGACATTTCTTCGCATTTCCGGCCTCGAATTTTATTATAAAAGATGCGAAAGACGAATATGATGTATTTATAACAATACAAAACCATACATCTTAACCTACAAGTTATTCATATTAAATCTGATCCAAATATTAGGCCCATTAGTCTAATTTAATTTTAAATCCTAGTCATCATCCAATTTTAAAACTTTTTTCTATTATTCTATTATTAATCTAATTCTAAAAATTACGGGATATTACAGATAATGGGCTTCATTATTCCCTGCAGAGACATATGGGTGCTCGAACAATCAGACTATCGGTTCACTTAACATTTTCTTTACACTATATATACATATATTGTAGGCTTGTTGAGCAATTATGGCTCACCCCTATTATTGTTATTCCCCTTGTTTTTCAGTTAAAGTTGAGAATGAAACTCATCCGTACCCGAGTAGTCAAGAAGCGGGACCCTCTGGCACCAAGGGTGCTAATTACAATTCCATAAGAGAGTTTTGAATTGCTTGAGCAGGTGTAGTGGGAGTAAATGTAGATATTGTTTGAATAAAAGAAACATAGTTTAAAATTTGTCTTGTTAACTGGTTTGTAATAAAGAAGGCTTGTAGGATTGTTTATTTGGGTTGTTGTAATAAAGATAGTAAGTTGTTCTTGTTTTCACACCTTAACCTTAAAAGATCCCGAGTAGTAGTATTGAAGGATTATTATCTGTTTATTATTATTATTGTACAAGTTTAATAATGTAATTAGTGGCAGTAATACCCTAGATCTATACCCCGGATTTGGAGGGTGTAACAGTTCGCATCAGAGCATAGGTTTTGGTCCCTGAAACAAGAACATTAAGATTAAGATAAGATAGGGAGATCACATAAGATAGGAATAATAGTATTAGGGTTTTGTTAAGTTTTTCAGATTAGGCATTTGTTAGTTCTAGGAATGGGAAATGACCATTTCTTGTGTTATGGTTATTTTGTCAGATGGCTACATCTTCGTCTGAGAGGAATGTGTCTGGACCAGTGTTACCACAAGCTCCTATACCTCCAGTAGCACATGTGTATCCAGCTCCAGTAGCCATAGATGTATAGATCGTTGAATTTGCAATCATTTAGTACCGGGTTAGTTGATTTTTGTTCCCGTTTTGAGTTCGTCGGAAACTGCCGCTGGCGGCGGCGTTTCTTCGCGTTTCCAGCCTTGAAGTCGACGAAAGAAGGAGGTGAAGTAGTGGCTGTGTTGTGGGAAGTTAAAAACGAAGAAAAAATGAGCCTGAAATCATGTGTTTTGGTCATTGTTTTGCTCGCCGGAAACAACCGCCGACACCGGATTCTTGGTGGCGGCGGTGGTGTTCTTGAGCAACCCGGAGTCGACCCAGTTTCGACCCGGAGTCGACCCGGTTTTGATCCTATTTCCCTCAAATTGATTTCCAAAAACATGTTTTTGATTTTGTAATTTATTTTTAATTTACAAAAATCAGAAAAATCAGTTTTATTAATTAGAAAATCAAATAAATAATTTGATTTATAATCTGATTTATTTTTGTAAATAATTTCTAAATAATTTTCTTATTTTAGAAATTCAAAAATCTGTTTATTTAATTATTTATTTAATTATTTAATTATTTATTAATTTTTAATTATTTATTTAAACTAATTAAGTAATTAATAATTAATCAGTTTACTTAAATAATTCGTAATAAATTCAATTTATTTCTATTTATTTTAGAAATTTGGAAATTTAAATTTTTATTTATTTATTTATTAATTATTTCCTAATTACTTATTATTTATCTAAATTGATTAATTATTTTATAATTAATCAATTTAATTGAATAATTCGTAATAAATCCTATTTAATTCCAAAAATTAGGAAAAAATTATTTTTAAAAATGATAATTCCTAGATAATTATTTAAAAATATATCAGATGTTTAATTATTTGGGAACAATTATTTATAATGAATGATAACTAAATTATTCTTGTTTATTACGTAACAATTAAATCGTTTATCGGATTTAATTGAAACGAAAGCCCTTAAACTCAGAAAAATGACCCAATTCCATTAAAAATAGTTTTAAATCTTAATTTTTGATGGAGATGAGACGGATTTCGGTAGTTATTCATTACAAACCTTATTAATTATAATTACGAGTCCAATAAATCTCAGGAAATTTGGAAACGAGCCAGATATTGTTTGTTAATGCGAATATAGATCCGACTTTGATTCTAAAAATATTTGTAAGTATGAATTAATTATGTGTCTTATGTGCTATGTTATTTATGTGAGTACTTGAGTCCTAAATGCCAAATAATGTATATACGAGTTAGACAAAATCGTATGGGTAGACGATAAGGGCTACGTGATCGCAGTCTGATATACGCTTACGATGTAAGTCAACGAAACGAGTATATTTCTATGATAGATTCAACATTCCTAAGGCAGATCAAGCCAGAAATAGGGGCCTGTGAACTTCCCGAAGCGAAGCGTGTACCAAGCAAGTTTTTCCCCTATTCTAAATTCAGAATAGTGAATGTCCTACAGATTCTAATAACAACTATACATTGATAACTCTTGCTCACAAATACTGATACACAATTATTATTCATTAATTCACATTTCATTTCGATTCCTGATTTCTCCTAATTCGTTAAATCTTCTATTCATATTCCAATAGTTATATACTGTTAGATATATTTGATAATGTCATGTGTAATATAATTTGTGTTTAGTTTTCAGATCTTACCTAACAGGACAAATCAGTACTTGACTGAAAATCAGCACTTATACTGAAGATAGAACTTAAGTTATCAGAACTTAAGGTTCAGAAGATATTTATCAAGAGATAATATCAGGACTTCAGATGACTTTCAGATAAGGCAAGCGGCTGATTGAAAGGAAAGAAGATCGAGACTAAGACAGAAAAAATTGTGCATGAAGAAGGAATTCTATGAAGAATAGAATACTTGGAAGAAAAGATAACTAGTTGATATATTTTAGGAAGTAGAATTATATTCCATATCAATTAGAAGATTATCTTGTAACTGTGTAGTATATAAACACATGCATATTTACACTATAAGTGTTACGATTATCGAAGTTATTATTCTTTGTAACTCTAGTAGCTCTCGTGATAATTTGTTCATCACTGAGAGAGGACAGTTCCATATTGTAACAGAGTTTATTATGTTGAATAAAATATATTTTCTGTTACTTGAGTTCTTATATTCGATTTGATTGTGCTAAACACTGTATTCAACCCCCTTCTACAGTATGTGTGACCTAAAAAGTGGTATCAAAGCCTTCTGTTAACACACAAACAGTTTAAGATCCAAAAATAATCATGTCTGAAGAAGAAACTCCAACCAAGCCCACCAAAACTAAAGAACCTCCAAAAACCGTAACTCATAGTCGATATGAGACTATAAGAGTTCCAATGTTGAAACCTTCTGAGTATTTCATATGGAAAGTGAAGATGGCTATGTTTCTGGAAGCTACAGATCCAAAATATCTCGACAGGATTTATGAAGGACCACATATGCCAACCAAACTCTCTGTGGAAGTTGCAGGTCAGCCAGCAAAGTCTGTACCAAAGGAGAAAAGTGATTACACTGCTGAAGATATCTCATCAATTATAAAGGATGCAAAGGTAAGACACTTGCTGCATAGTGCCATTGATAATACCATGTCAAACAGGGTAATTAACTGCAAGACTGTAAAAGAGATATGGGATGCTTTGGAAACAAGGTGTCAGGGAACTGATTCAATCAAGAAGAACAGGAAGACCATACTCACTCAAGAGTATGAGCACTTTGACTCAAAGCCTGATGAGTCATTAACTGATTTATATGACAGATTTGTCAAACTCTTGAATGATTTGTCACTAGTTGACAAAGAGTATGATATTGAAGATTCAAATCTTAAATTCCTGTTAGCTCTTCCTGAAAGATGGGATTTGAAGGCCACAATAATAAGAGACAACTATAATCTTGATGAAACAACTTTTGATGAAATTTATGGGATGCTCAAGACTCATGAACTTGAGATGGAACAAAGAAGCAAGAGGAATGGAAGAAAGTCAAGGACAGTAGCCTTTGTGGCTGAGGAGGAAAGTCCCAAAGAAGCTTCCTCAAGAAAAGGCAAGGGAAAGGCTCTCATCACAAAGTCTGATACTAATTCATCAAGTTCTAATAGTGATGATGACTCAGAAACTGAAAGTATACATGAGATGGACCATGATGAGGAGATGATGAAGCTGTGTGCCCTTATGGTGATAGGGATCACAAAGATTGCATACAGGAAATTCAGGAGAGGAAAGAAGTTTTCCAGGAAAGGTGCAAGTTCTGAAAAGAAAGGTTTTAGAAAATCTGAAGGCAAATGAGGAAAATCTGACAGAGGAGATTACTCAAATGTTAAATGCTACAACTGTGGTGCAAAAGGCCACATATCTCCAGATTGCAGAAAAGGGAAAACTGACAAAGGCAAGGCTCTTGTCACAAAGAAGAAAAGCTGGTCAGATGCTTCAGATTCTGAGGATGAGGAAAGCTATGCCTTGATGGCAAATGTTGATAGCAGTTCTGGTACTGTTGACTTAAAGGTACCTCAAACTACTTATGCCTTTCATACTGATGATATTAATGAGTTGAAGATATCTTAAAACCATGTTCATTAGTTATAAAGATCAAACTTTAACATGTGAAAGATTAACTTCTGAAAATCTTGCTTATAAAAAGAGGAATAATTATTTAGGAAAAGAGTTAGTCATGTTCCATCAAACTCAGAAAGATAGAGATGATGCCTTTTATGTTAGGGATGAAGTGTTAAAAATGAATGAATCTCTAAAAACTGAGTTAGAAAAGGAAAGAGAGATTATCAGGACTTGGACTAACTCTGGTAAAGCAACTCAGGATATTCTTAGTAGTGGAAACTGGAAAGAGGGCTTAGGTTGTGGAGATGATAAGAACAGTAAGGGAACTGTAGAAACTAAGCCTATAGTTATTAAACAAAAACCAAAGGTAAATCCTGTTAAGTTTGTAACTGCAAAGTCTGATATTGATAAATCAGAAGTTAAAGAGAAAGTAACTTCTGACAAACTTAAACAGGATAAGCCAACTGAAGTTAATATAGGCTTAATGACTAAGAAGCAGCTTAAGTATAAGCTGAAAGATGTTAAGAATGTAAACAAGGTAAAGCCACCTAGGAAAAATAGGAATGGAAAGGAAGGTGTGAACAAAAGTAACAATTATAAGCCTGTTCCTAATGCTCCTAGAAAAACATGTCATAACTGTGGAAGTTCTAACCATCTGGCTTCTTTTTGCAGGAAGAATAAGAATATAAACTCCTTACCTTCAAAATCAGGAGTTAAGAGTCAGTCTGTTAGATATAAGCCACAAAATCCGTGTTTTCATTGTGGTAGTTTATGACATTCTATTTATACTTGTAAGAAATATCATAGTTTGTACTATGATTATTATCAAATAAAACCTTCTGTAAAGAAAGTTTGCATTATTCCTTCTAGTGTAAGTTCTGATGCAAAGTCTGATATTGCAAATTCTGATAAGAAAACTGTTAACATAAACTCCGATGTTAAATCTGCTGCAAATGTTAACAAACTTAAAAAGGCCAAAGGATCCAAGCAAGTCTGGGTCCTTAAAACTAATCATTAGTGGTCTTTATGATTGCAGGGCAACAGGAAAAATATCCTAGTTCTGGACAGTGGATGTTCATGACATATGACTGGAAATAAAGCCCTGCTATCAGACTTTGTGGAGAAAGCTGGCCCAGGTGTTTCTTATGGATATGGCAACATTGGAAAAACTCCGGGATATGGCAATATCAATCTTGGGAATGTCATCATTGAAAAGGTAGCTCTGGTCTCAGGACTTAAACACAATCTGCTGAGTGTGAGTCAAATCTGTGACAGAGGTTATCATGTGGATTTATTTGAAGAACACTGTGAAGTTGTAAGCAAATCTATAGGCAAAGTTGTTCTGAAAAGATACAGGCATGGTAAGATTTATGAAGCCAAGCTTTCAACAAGTACTGATGGTTCTGCAATCTGTCTGTTGAGTAGAGCATCAATTAAAGAAAGCTGGGATTGTCACAAGAAACTCTCTCATTTAAATTTTAACAATATAAATGAACTAGTCAAAAAAGATCTTGTGAGAGGACTGCCAAAATCAGTATTTGCTCCTGATGGCCTTTGTGATTCATGTCAAAAGAAAAACAAAGAAAATCTTCATTCAAGAGCAAGAATGAATCATCAATTCTTGAGCCTTATCACCTACTACATGTTGATCTATTTGGTCCAGTTAATGTCATGTCTATTGCAAAGAAGAAATATGCTATGGTCATAGTGGATGAGTTTACCAGATACACATGGGTGTATTTCTTGCACACAAAAAGTGAAACTGCATCTATCTTGATTGATCATGTCAAGTAACTGGATAAATTGGTCAAAGATTCTGTGAAGATCATAAGGAGTGATAATGGCACTGAGTTCAAGAATTTGATTATGGAAGAGTTATGCACAGACCATGGAATAAAGCAGGAATTTTCTGCTCCTGGAACTCCGCAGCAAAATGGAGTTGTTGAAAGAAAGAATAGAACTCTTATTGAAGCTGCACAAATTATGCTTGATGAAGCAAAGTTGCCAACCTACTTTTGGGCTGAAGCTGTGCAGACTGCTTGTTTTACTCAGAATGCAATACTCATTAACAAGCATGGAAAAACACCATATGAGATGGTGAAGAAAAAGAAGCCAAATCTGAAGTATTTTTATGTATTTGGATGTAAGTGTTTTGTTCTTAAGACTCATCCTGAACAGCCATCCAAATTTGATCTAAAAGCTGATGAAGGAATTTTTATTGGATATCCACTTCCTACAAAAGCCTTCAGAGTCTACAATTTAAGAACAAGGGTTGTCATGGAATCTATCAATGTCTCTTTTGATGATAAGAAGATTACTGGAGTTGAAGATTTCAATGATCATGATCAACTGAGATTCAAAAATGAAGTTTTAAATTCTGATTCTGTAAATCCTGATACTGCAAAATCTGATGGATTAAACTCTGATGTTATTGTAACTGTGGTGACTATGCCCAAGAAAAATGCACCTGTGCAGGGGGAGCATACTGAAGATCCAACTCAGAGAGCATAAGTTCAGGGGGAACATCAGAAAATGTTAATGGAGATAGCATGGATCATGGGGGAGCATCCAGTTCTAGAAAAAACCTTCCATCTGCAAGGAAGTGGACTAAAGCACATACACCTGACTTAATTATTGGAAATCCTGATGCAGGTCTCAGAACTAGAACAACTACATCAAATGAATGTCTTTATCATTCTTTTCTTTCTCAGACTGAACCAAAGAAAGTGGAAGAAGCTCTTCAAGATGCTGATTGGGGTGCAAGGAATGCAAGAAGAGTTAAATGAATTTGAAAAAAAATAAAGTCTGGACCCTAGTGCCAAGACCAAGGAATAGATCAGTTGTTGGTACAAAATGGGTGTTCAGAAATAAAACTGACAGTGATGGCATAATTACAAGGAACAAAGCAAGGCTGGTTGCAAAAGGATACTCTCAACAGGAGGGAATTGATTATGATGAAACATTTGCACCAGTTGCTAGATTGGAAGCCATAAGGATATTTTTGGCTTATGCTGCTCACAAGAAGTTTAAAGTCTTTCAAATGGATGTGAAAAGTGCTTTTCTCAATGGAGAATTGGAAGAAGAGGTATATGTTGAACAACCTCCAGGCTTTGTAGATCCCAAATTTCACAATCATGTCTACAGGCTTGATAAAACACTTTATGGCCTTAAGCAAGCTCCAAGAGCATGGTATGAGACATTAGATCAGTTTCTTCTGGAAAGTGGATTTAACAGAGGGACTATTGACAAAATATTGTTCTACCTCAGCCATGGAAAGGACTTACTTTTGGTGCAAATATATGTTGATGATATCATTTTTGGTTTTACAAATGACAGACTTTGTAAGAAGTTTGCCAAGCTGATGCAGTCAAGATATCAAATGAGTATGATGGGAGAACTTAACTATTTTCTGAGTAAGAAGGAATTTTTATTTGTTAATCTAAGTACACCAGAAATTTGTTAAAGAAATTTGGAATGCAGGATTGTTCAAGTGCATCCACTCCTATGGCCACTGCAACTAAGTTGGATAAGGATACTGGTAAATTAGTAGATATTACTGATTACAGAGGTATGATTGACTCTCTACTCTATCTAACTGCAAGTAGACCTGATATCATGTATGCTACCTGTCTTTGTGCAAGATTTCAAGCAGATCCTGGAGAACCTCACTTAACAGCTGTGAAAAGAATTTTCAAGTACCTTAAGGGTACAACTGATCTGGGATTGTGGTATCCTAGAGAATCAGATTTTAAGCTAATAGGTTACTCAGATGCAGATTTTGCAGGATGAAAAATTGACAGGAAAAGCACAAGTGGAAGCTGCCAATTTCTTGGAGGCAGATTGGTTTCTTGGTTTAGCAAGAAACAGAAGTCAATTTCGACATCAACTGCAGAATTAGAATACATTGCTGCAGGAAACTATTGTGCACAGATTCTTTGGATGAAAAATTAGTTACTGGATTATGGGTTAGAATTTTCAAAAATCCCTATTTACTATGATAATCAAAGTGCTATTGCTATGACAAGTAATCCAGTTCAGTACTCAATGACAAAGCACATCAGCATTACCACTTTATAAGGGAACATGTTGATAAAGGTAGAGTGGAAATGCATTTTGTTCCCACAGATCAACAACTAGCATATATCTTCACAAAACCACTGTGTGAAGCTACTTTTACAAGATTGGTAAATGAACTTGGAATGGTTTCAGGTTCTTTCTCTAAATCTGCTTAGTTTATGCTCTAATACAACAGACTTTATGATCAGTATTTACAGATGTTACTATCTTTGTGTATTCTGTGCTTAAATTGAAAATTACTTAAGTGCTGATTGTTGTCTGATGTGAATTTCTAAACTCTGATAGTGATATGGATGTTTCTGTGACTATTCAATCCAATGAGGATAACTGTGCTAGATGCTGACCTAGTAATCTTTAATATACTAAAGATCCCATGTTTGAAGTAATTATTTATGTGGAAATCTTTTAACACAAGCAAATTCTGATATTGAGCTTAGTTAAGTTTACTTTGTGTATCTTATTACTAAGTCAAAAACTAGAATAGTGCTTCTTATCTGTTAAGTTCTGATGTTAATAAATTTGGTGAATGTACTAATTGCTGATAAGCCTCACTTATCAAAAGAAAAAGAAAAAAAATAAAAATCAGGTACTCCTTTGAGATCTAGAGTAAAAATGTGGAAGGTAAGACCCAAGTGCATTGCTGGTATTAAGTAATATGCATTAGAAAAGCAAAATAAAATTTTCTTGGTGACTTTTCACACTCTATGATTACTGGAGAAATACTCTGATAACAACATAAATTCTAATAAGCAGTCGTGACTCACTTACACTGAGAAGCCACTGTAAAATAGAATTTCAAAAGATGCATAAAATGAGCATAAAATAGTTGAGGTAGACTCATGCATGAACTCATTCAATAGTAGGCTTTAGAATAATGACAGATTTTGAGTAAAGTTCTTAGTTATGCCTTATTTCTAAGATGTACTGAAGTGAATCAGAATTTACTCTTTGTCTGATATTTAGCTTAATGCACACACTTACACTCCATATGAATGATGAAAATTACTGTGGTGATCAATGTTATTTTAGATGAACAGTCTATGTATCGGATTGCATAAATTCTGAGGACAAGTTCTGATGGAAGTTCTGATGATTAAGTTCTGATGAAACCATATCTGTATTTGTGTGAAGAATTACATGAATAAACATTCACTTTTCGAGTTAAGGAGCCATATTCTGATGACTTTTAAATCATGATAATAATCAAGTTTTGATGCTAACGTGACAGTATTTATTTACTTGGTTATTTTTGGTCATTACTTGAATGATAATAATTTTACAGAATATTGGTTAATATGAGATAAAATAGTGATAATCATTATGGGTTGGTGGTTAGCGTGTATGTCTTGAAAACCTGCATGTGCACAGTACTAATTATCATATCCCGTGCCCATTAACTCTGGCTTTAGATTTTTTACTGACTGTTATTATTACACATCAGTCTAGGGAGTCGAGGGGTCATTATTTTTACTTGTAATTTTTAACCAGTCCTCGCGTCCCTTGGTATTCTATTTGCTATTTAAACCAACCATTCATTCCAGCCAAAACATCTTTCATTTTCTCACAAACTCACTCTCTTTTTATTCACACCAACAAAAATGGTCCGTTTCAACATGTTCCTTTAGTATGAAACTATTCACATCGAGTTGAGTTGTGATGAATGGCAACAGGAGTGGCATGTCACCGCCATTCCTGACGAGCTCTGGAACTCAGTTCCACAAGAGGTTCACACAGAACTCTTGTTCTTATCAATGGAGTATCACCTCCATCTTGATAAGTTGGAAGAGGAAAGGAGAGAAGCTCTCCGTCAGCAAGAACGGATCATCCGTCTTGCAGTGCTCTTCGTTAGCAGCAGAAGGAGTTAGTCGTTAAGGCTTCTTAGCTTAGGACTAAGGTTGTTGATGTTAGGAATCGTAGAATAGGACTATCTTGTAGTTTTTGCATGTAATTGATAAATTTCATCGAATGTAATCATCTGATATATCAATGAAATTTTCTTTAATTGCAAGATTTGTTCTTTGTTTCTTAAATTATGTGACTGTGCATGTTTAATTGCAATTTTTTAATCTTTACTTCATCGACCTTTAATTTTATTTTATGATGAATGTTTTGATTAAAATCTGTTGATTTGAGAAAATAACTGAGGAACAGGTTCCGATATCAGAACCTGTTATTGTAGAAGCTGAGAAGATTACTTCTCAGAAAAATACTGTAACTGGGAGTTCTAGGCCCCTCAAAAGGCTTAGAAAGTTAAATTCTGATGATAAAGCTCCTGCAGTGTCTCCACCTTTGAGGAAATTAAAGAAAGAGAGAGCTCATAGGGACATAGTTGAGTCAGATTTGGATGTAATGGAAGCAGCTAAGGAAGAGGATCAGGAATCTCTGATCTCAACAGAACTAGTTATTATTGAATTACTTCCTTCTGCACAACATGAAACTGCTCAAGCTAAAATACCTACACCTCCTATGTCACCTATAGTTGATCCAGTACATACTGAAGAACCAGGTACAAGTGCTGAAATTGATATTCATAACCTGATTGTGCCTGAGGTTTTGTACTTGGAAGCTCCACCAATTCAACTCACTCCACCAACAACATCACTTTTGGATGTTGATCAGAACCTGGCTGCTGAACAGAATTTAGAGGAAAATGTTGAAGCCTCTATAGCCTCACATAGTGCTATTTTATCAGAGGATGCTGATACTGCAGGATCTACAAGTTCTGATGTTGCTAATGAAGAAACTACTGGTGAAGCTGCTGCTAATTTAGATGCTGATGCAGCTGGTCCATCAGGACATGCACCTCAACAAACTGTTCATAAAGCTGATTTAGTCAAGAAGTTTGTTACAGGGGAAGAACCAGTACCTTGGAGTGAAACTCCTAGAGGAAAGGAGTGGACTAAAGAATGTAACTCAATTAGTTTTGTTTCTTCTGAAAAGATTCTTGTTGAGCATCTTGCAAAAGCTAATAAAATGCTGATAAATGATGATTTCAAAGCACAACTGAGAGTTACTGCATTGAGTACAAGGCACCTTCAAGGTCAACACTCAATAACTCATGACAAGGTGAATAAAATTCAAGAAAACTTGATCCAGCAAGATATGAATGTGAAACTTGAAAAGAACAGATTTTTCAAGCCAGCCTTTGACAGAATTGCCTACATTGAGAAAACTCAGGAGAAGGAACAAACTCAAATTGAAGAAATTCTGAAAAATCAAGCTTCTCACCAAAGTCAACTCAATGAGATCCAATCCTCAGTGGAATTGCTTGTCCCTCTTCTATTATCTGCTGATGCCAAAAAGGGGGAGAAAGTGATTAAGTCCAAATGCAAATCTATCCAGACACTGAAAGGAAATGATGATGGAAATGATGACCAGGGAAACTCTGATAAGGGTAGAGGTAAAGGTCAAGGCAAAGGACTTTCATCAAGTAAAGCTAGAATTACAAGTCAAGGAACAAGTTCTGATACTAGGAGAAGAATAAGTTCTGATACTGGTAAAAGGATAAGTTCTGGTGAATATCTAGAACTTGATGAAGAAATTTCAAGGGAGTTATTTCTTAAAGAAAATCCGGGAATGGACTTTGAGAGTCTAAAGGAAGAAGAAGCTAGACTCAAAGCAGAAGGTGTCAAGACAAAATCTGAAGCTTCTGTTGTTAAAAAGAAATTTTCGAAGCCTAAGGGTATTGTGATAAAGGAAAGAACAAGTTCTGAGGCAACCAAGGCCAAATCACAAATGGAAATTGATCCAAGGTCCAAGGGCAAAGAAAAAGTTGATGAACCTGTAAAGGTTTATATGCCAGTCATGGATGAAGAAATAATTGATGATGAAGCAGGTGCTAATCTTACTCTGATGCATAATAAGATTTTTCAAACAACCTCTAACATGGCTCATATTGTTAAGAGTCAAGATATAGTAAGTTCTGATATGACAGAGAAGCAAGCAACCTCTGACTTAGCTCAAGTTGGCTTGATATCGGAAGATAAGGAAAAGGAAACCTCTGAAATTGCTCATGTTAAACCTTCAAAGATACTCCTACCAGGATTCACCAAAGCTAAATAGACTCAACCTTTGAAGACTGCAACAAGTGGTTTTGAAACAAGAGTTGTTACAGGAAAGGAAACAAGAGATAAATCTGGGTTGGGCAGTTCTGATGAAAGAAGAGTACATAACACTACCAATGATCCAACTTCCTTAAGTGAACCAGGTGTTGGAGCAACTCCTGAAAGATTGAATCGACTTGAATCTATACAAATGGTTTACCATACCTTCTTAAAAGAACATATCGTGTTATATTTTATGACAGATGGAAGGGTATACCAAATTAAGCAAAATGCTATACCACTGAAGTATTTTGAGGATCTGAAACATGTTTTATTCCTACTTCAAGTGAAAGACAGATTAACAGATAGTGCTACAGGGTATTTAAAGTCTCAAATTCAAAGACAGAAGAAGCTTTATTCTGTAAAGTCTGACAGCACATACTGTCCCAAGTACAGAGATCACAAGGGTGATATTGTCGATATGAAGCCTAACTCTGCTACGATTATAACTACTTTTCTGGGTTATAAGGCTGTGAAATTCAATCTAGAGTCTGACAAGGCATATCTGATTAGACTAGATCAGGAGATAAGAAAAGCTAAGATAAATGATCTCAGAGTAGCTATTTTTCAAACTGGAGAAGATACAGCTGAATTGATAAATGCTAAAAGGAGGATGGTCAATGAACTTGAAAATGCAGAGAGATGTTTGTTGAAGAACTATCTCAGGACAACTCCTGATATCAAAGAGATCAGAAGAAATTGAAGCCAAGTCAAAGATCTAAAACTACTTAAATTCTGAAGTTTACACAGACTGAAGCTCTTATCAAAAGTTAAAGATGGTAAAGCTGAAAGGACTGTAAGTTGTAGTTATCTAGTCAAATTCTCATGCATTTGTACTTAATGTTTTTGACATCATCAAATATCTGTTGAACTTGTATATTATGCTAATTTACAAGTGGGGGAGATTGTTAGATATATTTGATAATGTCATGTGTAATATGATTTGTGTTTAGTTTTCAGATCTTACCTAATAGGACAAATCAGTACTTAACTGGAAATCAGCACTTATACTGAAGACAGAACTTAAGTTATCAGAACTTAAGGTTTAGAAGATATTTATCAGGAGATAATATCAGGACTTAAGATGACTTTCAGATAAGGCAGGCGGCTGATTGAAAGGAAAGAAGATCGAGACTAAGACAGAAAGAATTGTGCATAAAGAAGGAATTCAATGAAGAATAGAATACTTGGAAGAAAAGATAACTAGTTGATATATTTTAGGAAGTAGAATTATATTCCATATCAATTAGAAGATTATCTTGTAACTATGTAGTATATAAATACAGGCATAGAGTTTATACTATAAGTGTTACGATTATCGAAGTTATTATTCTTTGTAACTCTAGCAGCTCTCGTGATAATTTGTTCATCACTGAGAGAGGACAGTTCCATATTGTAACAGAGTTTATTGTGTTGAATAAAATCTATTTTCAGTTACTTGAGTTCTTATATTCGATTTGATTGTGCTAAACACTGTATTCAACCCCCTTCTACAGTGTGTGTGATCTAACATATACATATACATATATACTATGATATTCCGATATTAGGATACATAAAAAGCATACCGATTATTCCAGATGCCGATCTATGGACTGGATGGTTACGATACGAACTAGGTATGACCCGAACCCTTGATTATTAGGCCATAGTGCCTGGGTACCCTATATGTTGGTGGGTCTATACAGTTGGGTATAGATCAGTACTATATCCTGGCTGATCAACGAATTATAGTGCATATGTTGGTTTTTGTGTCCAGTCTAATTTATTTGATACTCGTCGATAGTGGCCTTCATTATTCCCTGTAGAGACATGTGGTTGCTCGAACAATCAAACTACCGGTTCACTTAACATTTTCTTTACACTATATATACATATGTTGCAGGCTTTTTGAGCAATTATGGCTCACCCTTATTATTGTTATTCCCCTTGTTTTTTAGTTAAAGTTGAGAATGAAACCCATTTTTACCCGAGTAGTCAAGAAGCGGGTCAGGCAGCGGGACCCTCTGGCACCAAGGGTGCTAATTCCAATTCCAGAAGAGAGTTTTGAATTTCCTGAGCAGGTGTAGTGGGAGTAAATATAAATATTGTTTGAATAAAAGAAATATAGTTTAAAATTTGTGTTGTTAACTGGTTTGTAATAAAGAAAGCTTGTAGGACTATTTATTTGGGTTATTATAATAAATATAGTAAGTTGTTCTTATTTTCACACCTTAACCTTAAAAGATCCTTAGTAGTAGTATTGAAGGGGTTATTAACTTATTATTATTATTATTATTATTATTATTATTATTATTATTATTATTATTATTATTATTATTATTATTATTATTATTATACAGGTTTAATAATGTAATTAGTGGCAGTAATACCCCAGATATATACCCCAGATTTGGAGGGTATAACACCACCTCAAACCTCAAAGCCTAAATTCTTATACAAACAGATTGCCAACACCTTTCAAAAAATACCAATCACCTCAAACCAAACATTTCTCAAGAAAATTACAAACCTACCTTCTGTCAAGCCATAACTCAAAACTCACTACAAGTTTGTTAGGAGAAAACCTAAGAAAGCCAAGCATACTGAAAAAGTATAAGTTACTGAGAGGGCCATCTGGAATTGTTTCAAGCAAAATGATTTTCTACCTTTAAATTGGTGCATCTCAGATGAAGATTATTTTCAAAAACTAGTTGAGGAAATAGTTAGACTCTGGGTTGTAACTCTAAGGGAAGTAAGAATCTACTATGAAGATGGGTCCTTCACATTTCTTGGCAGCAACTTAATGGACACTTTCTCTCCCATAGAAATTAAGAGAGTGATAAGCTTACTAAAGGATAAGGATACTGTTACAAGAGCATGGAGATTTGTTTTAGCTGAATGGTTGATTGCAAGGGAGGAAAGAAGAGCAAGGAATAAAGCTGAATATGATGAAAAGAAGAGGAAGTATGATGAGGAGATTGAAATGTATATTAAAATATCATAAAAACTTAAGGCAAAAGGAATGAGTAGAATTTCCAAGGATGAAAGATTTCTAAATGTAAAAGCTGGCTCATTCTCAAAGTTCAGGATTGAGATGTTAGATGGTTATCCAAAGCAAGACAGACTCAAACTTGTGGAAGCTCTAACAGGGATAACAATCATAGAGGAACTTGAAATTCTTGTATATCTAAAGGACCTCATTAGAGAAGAATCAAAAGTTCCGGTCTTTGTCTGATGTATGTAACTGTTTAAAATCAAGAAATCACCTGATGTATAAATGATGTATTTATGTCAATTTTTATGTATTAGTCTAATTTTCCATTATAGCTTGGGGTTAGTCTTGTTAACAGGCATGAATTTGGGGTTAGCCTAATTTTCCATTATAGCTTGGGGGGAGATTGTTGTGCAAGACATGCCTGCACTATAACAAGACTAAGTTAAATTGACAACCCTAAGTTGTTTTGTAATCTAAGTTTGCATTTTATATTATATCACTTAAGTCTGTAAAAATATTCAAGGGCAGACTGGAGTCTTTTCTATAAACAGTATCAAGCCTAAGAATTCTATCTGGAAGAAGATCAAGAAGATCATGCCTCAGAAGAATTATGAAGAAACTTGGAGTTGAATAAATCTGTTTTGAGAAAAATGTTCTAAGTAAAGATCTCTACAAGTCACGGATTAAGTGTTATAGAGAAGTCATTCGAGAACTCCAGAATGACTTATAGAGAAGTCAGGAAAGCTACTAGAGAACTCAGAGATATCGACAAGCCAAATTGAAGACATGAAGATTGGAGATATCGACAAGTCATTTCTTAACTAGAGAACTCCAGATATATCGATAAGTCAAAATATCACTAGAGATCTCTGAGATATCGATAAGTTAAAATATCTCTAGAGATCTCTGAGATATCGATAAGTCTATTTTCTACTAGAGACTCAGAGATATGGATAAGCCAAAGTGAAGACATGAAGATAAGAGATCTCGATAAGCCAAATTCTCTTATAGAGAACTCAGAGACTTCGATAGTCAAAATAACTATAGAGTGATTAGAGATCTCGATAAGCCAATATACTTATCGAGATGTCAAGTTCCCTATATACTAAACTGGAGACCTCGAGGTAAATTCAAAGTACAAAGTGCAAATCAGTTCAATATCCAAGATTAACAATCAACAAACAATCCAATTAGTTGAATTGACAAGTCTACAAAATGCAGCTTGAAGAGTACAAGATCAAAGGCCAAGATTAACTGACAGAGTAAAGTCACAGGTATGCAAGATTAGCAAAGATACACTAAGACATAAATAGAAATATTTGATTATCCAAAAATAGGGTTTAGTACATGCTAATGCATGTAGTGTAATAACCAGTGTTTACTGTTCTATAAAGTAAACACTGGATATTTTGTTAGCTGTAACAATTTAGATCAGAAAAGTCTTGTATTCTCTTAAGGAAGAAGCTAATCTCTTTATCAACAAAGAGCCTAGAAATTTTGTAGCAAAACATTCTTAATTTTAATATAAAATTAAATGAGTTTTGAAAGATTTGCGTTCACTGTTTTATTTGTCTAAATTCAGCACTAACACATTTAAATACAAGGTTTTAATTTACTTTGTTCATCACCATAAACACTTCAAGAAAAGCAGAAAAACACAAAAACACATTCACCCCCCCCTCTGTGTGTAATTCATTATCTAACATTTCTCAAAACTAATAATTTGCTGCACTTAACCTTTAAAATGAAAAATTAAATACTAAAAAAAATTTATCGAAATAATGATTTAAAACTATTTAAATTAAAATAATACCCTATGGATTTCCAAATATGTATGATAATACTTATTAGAATATACCTTGAATCTGTTTTTCGAGGGTTATCTGTTTTGGGTTTGTTTTTTTGGGCCTTTCTGTAACCGCCTAGAGAGTACAATATAAACTCTCTAGGACATAATCTAAACATGTATTCTTTAATCTGTATCGACATAACCTAAACATATGCTGTAATTGTTAGATATATTTGAGATGTCATGTCTAATATGATTTGTGTTTAGTTTTCAGAACTTAACAACTGGACATATCAGGATTTACTGAAATCAGGACTTACTGAAATCAGGACTTACTCAAGTCAAAGCTTAATATCAGAACTTAAGATACATATCAGTACTTAAGTGCGGGAAGACTTTCAGTTAAGGAATGAAGCTGATTTACAGGAGAAGATCGAGACTAAAACAATAGAAGATATGCATGGAAAGAGTTAGAGGACTAGAAGACTTATAGAAGATATCTGATTGATATATTTTAGGAGACAGAATTATATTTGTTAGGTCCCGAATTATCATAGAGGGGGGGGGGTTGAATACCATAATCACTAAATTAAAAATTCTTTCGAATCTTTAGCGGATAAAATATTTAGTGCTCGGTTAGTAGTTTCGTGTTCTTGAGAGGAATAGTGTTTGGAACGATAAAAACAAGGAACACAAGATATTCGGGGAAATATATATTCGTATATAAATCCTCGAGGGTGTTGCTACACTCCGGTAATAGATTAACCAGCTACAATCTAAGAAAAATAAAGTTCATAGCTTCTACAAAAATTTACAAATCAAATCCTATACAATAATCTAGCTTTTGATTGTACTAGAATTTAATTACCGGGTAACGATTATAATGCCCCTAAGAATATACAAGAATTAAATCGGGCATTATAACATTACTCCGGTGAGAAGTTAAACGGATATTCAAGTAGCTTGAACTCCTTTGTAAATCTCCGCTGTCATTTTCACTTCTCTTTTGGGAGAGAAGATGAACAGTAAATAATTCAGAATGAATGGCTTCTTATCTTCTGCTGCAAAGTGTAGACTTTATCCAATAATTTGTGGCTGAGGATATAGGAGCTCTGTGGCGACAGGTTAATTACTCTGTGGTGATTAGCATGTGTGGCGACAAGGGTGTGTGGCGACAAAAAGGGGGGAAGGGGGCTCTCTGTTTCCTGTGGTGACATGTACTTAAACAAAACAAAAACTAACTAAAACAAACAACCTGTACTTGGTTGTTTTCTTTTATTTGTTTTTCTTTTTCATTTTCTTTTTGTTTTCTTTTGTTTTGTTTTCTCTTTTTTTTGTTTCTTTTCTTTTTCTCTTTTTTTGTTTCTTTTGATTTTCATTTTAAGTTTAAATTGTAATTAAATTAATTTATAAAATAAACTAAAATATAACTTATATAAATAAACTACTTTAGATTTATAAAATAAACTTATTTAAAGTTTATAAGATAAATCATTTTAAGTTTATAAAATAAATTATATTAAAGTCCATTAAATAATTTATTTAATTTAACAATTAAACTTTGAGCTTCGCCAGTCCCCTGAGCTGTTGAGCTGTATACCCCGCGCACCTCTTCTCGTACTTTAACAGATAAACGTTCAATCCAAGTATGTTCCTCAACTTAACAATCCTTCTATAAATAATACTCAGATTCCTTTCACGAGCTGTTGACGCCTAGTGCAACTGGTCTGGTTCACAGACGACTAACCCCGATTCAGGTCTTTGTATTATAACCTTGATTACATTGTTAAGCTTGCCTCAACTTTATTGCTTCAGACACTGACTGTCAATAAACAACTATACTTTCACTGGAATCCTTTCTGGTACTTTAGACAATGTTTTCATTAACCTCTGTCTATACCCTGTCTTCAATTCTTCAGATTCCTATGCTTCATACACTGTCTATCTTCAATCAATGCCAATACACTGAAATCTTCCGGTAGCACTTGTATACTGAATCTTCAACATTTCTGAAACCCTGAAAGTCTTTAACCTTTGTTCTTCACTGAGGCATGATCATATTAATGAACTTCTTTCAGTGACTTGAAGACAGACTTCAGGCTTTCTTCTAATCTTCTGATTCTTCGTATTTGCCTTGTCTTCATTCTTCCTGATTTCTTGTGTAGACGTAGTATTATTAACCTGTCATGTTTTGGTATTGTTATCGTGTTGAGTTATCATGTAACTGTTCATACAGCTACGCAGTCTCACCAACAATCTCCCCCTATTTGATTGTTAAACTTAACAAACAAATTAAATAGAGAGGATAACTCAACTAATAACTAGAAAAAGTAATGTACCAGGACTTGTAAATAATGCTACTGATTTTCTGGATCAAATACTGCATTTCCAGATTTCTTGAGTTTCTGAAATGAAAGATGCTTGTTCCTCTAGCACTGAACTGATCTTCAAGTAGTTTCATTTTCATTTCCTTGGTTCTTCAACTCTCTACCTGATAATACTTCTCAGTCTTGAAGTAATCATTAGCATCTTCTTTTGTACAACCACATTTCCTGTTGAGAAGCACATATCTCTCTTGCTTCCCCCCCTATGAGAATCAACTGCTTCAAGGAGATCACATTCGTCTACCACATCTCCTGTATAATAGGATCCGCAGATAAGAACTAATGGTACTCCCTTTTGGAAAACAGCTTCTCCCTTTATGAAGAATAGTGATGAGCCAAACCACTTTTTCTGATCACTAGGAAATCACCTTGTGTTTACCACCTCTCCCGTATAATAGGATCCGTAGTTACAAACAACAATGGTGTGGTATAGTGTACATGTGCTTTACCTTTTTCCTCGTTCCTGCTATTTCTCCCCCTTAGTTGAGGAATCCTCCAAACTATTATATAAACTTTTATCTCCCCCTTAGAGAAAGAATGTATGCTGTCGTCTGAAGGAGTTCTCATATGTTACTTGGTTGGAAAAGAAATAACAAGTTATAGTCTGATCAACCATGTCCCTTTAAATGCTGCAAATATGACTTCACTGTTGATCATCATGTTAACCAATCTTCCCAAATCCTTATACCTCCCAAATGTGAGATCACCAAGTGTTACCAATTGTGAGCTTCCAAAGGTCCCGAAGTATCCTAATCTAATCTTTAAATGTTAGGTTCCTAAGAGTTAAGTTCCAATCATAAACAGAATCGAGACCCGAAGTATCAAGAACCATGTTTAGGGATAGGGAATCGGATATGGTGTTTCTCTTTCTTCCTCACTGTGAGTGTGTGATTCTGTTTCATGTACCTCACAAGTGTTTCACTCTTCTCTCCACTCGTGTTTACACTCATTCTCACAAGTGTGTCACTCCTCTCATAGCTCCAAAATCCAGCTGTACCTGTAAGGAAAATCACCTTAGCCATCCTTAAGGAGGTCACAGGTGGGGCAATGGGAGTTCGCAAATCCCCATCCTTGTTAGACTCGTCAGATAAATCTAAGTCATAATCTACAAGTTGTAAGTTTCCCTTTTAGGGTTCCAGATTTGAACTCTGGGAAGGTAAACAATGATCCAAAGAATTTAGCATAAAGATCAAAGTTTCCTTCTAATGTCTATGAAGACATTTCCTTGTGACTCTTCAGGTAAAATCTGAATCATTGTCAGCAAGTTACCGATCTGCACCTATGTCAGATCCACTATCCGTTGATGCATTTAGGTTTATTAGTCCTGGGGAGGTAGACACTGACCACTAACAGATGGCTATTGGATTAGTATCCTCTCCTAACACCTGTAAAGGCAATTGGTCCATTAAAGAACCTTGAACAATCGAATTTGACCTTAAAATGGTCGAAACTCTTGTTTCCGTCAACTCATCATTTGTGTGTGAAACCTTTCCTTGTGCATCAAGAATTATTTATGTTTAAGGTGGTGACACTACATCGGATATCCTGGACGACAGGCGAATTTCAATAGACGCACCCTGTTGAGAGGATGAATCTAGTAACTGTTTTTGTGCCTTTTCAGCCATTACATCTTTTTGAGAAGATGTATGGGAGCTAGCAGTTGTCTCAGTTTTAATATATTTCAACTTTGTAGGAGACAGATCTGTTGGGTTGACTACTGAACCTTCCTTATGTGGTGCACTAAGGCACTTTCTCCCTCACGCTCATTCATACTTCATTTTACTGGTAAGAGAGTGTTGGTTGGTTCTATTTCTGTGTTTGTCTTTACAGTCTGGGATAGAAGTTGTGGGTTTTTAACCTCATGACTATCAATGAAAGAATGCCATTGGAGGCTGAACCTGTATCACAGAGCATATGGCAATATAGAGATAAAATGCACTTAAGCTCTATAATGAATGAAAATTATGCATTGAATCTTTTGAGAAAAATGATGTACAATAGTGATTTCAAAAGATTTTAATGAAATAAGCAATCACTAAAGTAGAAACAAGTTTGATTTTCTCTTAAAACTGTTCGAGTACACAAGTCTGTTTTTATTCCTAAAAAGATAAATGATTTGACAAGACATAGACTAATGACCTAACAGTAGTAAGAAGAGAAATAAAGATTTTGTCTTTTAATATAAATGAGTTTTTGTAAAAGCATAGATCACTTAGGGTAAAGACTAAGCAATTCTCATTCATATCAAAAGCTCCATAATCTATCTTTATAAGATTATAATCAACAAAATTGTTAATTGATAAATAATCTTAATAAGACTAACTATGCTGCTAGTTTCAAATTGTAGTAAATCTGTTAGATGTAGCAACTCATATAAATCCACTAGAACTTAAAATCTCACAATTATCTGCAACAAAATATTAACAATATATTATTGTCTGATACTTGTCAAGTACTTTCGATACCAATAATTATGTTGCATCCTATTTTAAATATTAAAATAAGATATCAATGAATTAAATACCAATTATCTATCAAAAAGACATCAGCATTCAATTTCATATATCGTACAATTTTTAACTCCTAACAATTGTAATATCTCAAACAATATTGGTTCGATAAATAAAGCAACATTAACCAACATTGACTTGTTTGCAATCTTAGAAAATTATTCTAAGTTCCATATACTTTGATCCATTGAGTATTGCATCTATTATCAAAGTGTTTAGGAATTTGCAAATAAGTATAAAAATTATTCTAGGTGAACAACATATGGTTACTTCTAATAAAGCAAAATCTTCATTGACCATAGTTGTACTTCAAGAGATATTTTTATACTTTTTTATATTAGTATAAGTGACTGAGGATAAACATTGATTACTTAGAGGAGTTCTAAGTAATGTCACAAATACTAATACTCCATAATTAGTTCATAGTTAAACTCTTAACTAAATATCATTAACTGATATAAGTCAAGAAATCACACAACTAATCATGCTACAATCATATTCTGATTTCAGTGAATTCTTGAGATATAAGCATTGCTAAATTCACTAAAACCAAAATCTCGTAATTAACTTATAACACATAAGTTACAATCAATATACTAGATATCAATTGTTGACAGATTTAGTTATAATCAATCATGCTGCTTATTTATTTTAAGTTAGTTTGAATTATGGAGCAAATAAAATTATTGAATTGCTTCAATTTCCATAACCCAAACTTCCTAAAATAAATATTAAATAAATAAATACTAAATATCTATGAATTAGATACTAGCACTTAAATATTTGTAATTACCCTTGAATAATCACCAATAAAATATATGAGTTATACACATTGCAATCACTCTTTGGATAATTAGTGTTACAACCGGCATTTTCGTGTAATATTATTTGTAAATTTGGTGCAATTTTAAAGCCGAATGCCAATATATTCAATTATTGTATGCTTGTGTGAATGAAAATTTCTGCATCCTAAATTTGCTTTATGTGGTATATGATTTTTCAAAGCAAAAGTTTATTTATTTCTTTTATTTTTGATTTATAAGGAATATTCTAAACCTTGAATAAATTTCTTTTTAAAAGTTATTTTGTTCACAAATTTCAAAAGTGGTTTTATAAAATTTCTAAAAAATCCAAGTTATTTTATGGTATAAATTTTATAATTTTTGAACTTGTATTTTATTTTATAAAAATAAATCTTTATAAATTTTAGTTGTGATAATTAGCAAATTACCAGGAAGCCCTTGCATGCAAACCACCCTTCCATTCTTTTCAAGGACAAATAGGACATTTCCAAACCACTAACTTATGAATTATTAGCCAAATTACCTCCTTGACCTTGCATGCAAGATAGCCTAACTCTAGCTAGAAGGATACCCTTGTCATTTCTCAAACCCACTCACATTATAGTCAAATCAAGACATAAAAACAAATCAAGAAAGTGATCACCACTTCACTTCACCCCACCACTTCACTCTCCCCCTCCCTCTCAGCTTTCTCCCCCTCCCCTCTCGGCAATTCCAAAAACCGAGCCCCATCCCCTTCTTTCTTCATTTCTTCACTCAAACAATCATCCTATAATCAAGTAATCTTACTCCCTACATATTGTTCTTGTATATCTTAAGAGTTTAGAGTAGAAAACTTATGTGTTGACCTTGCATGGTGGTGTTTTTGTTAAACTCCAAGTGAATATCCTTGATTCTTGTGAATTCAAGGCTTTCGCCATGAGTTATAGTATCAATGGGTTGAGAATGGCTAGACATGAGTATGCTACACTCATGCAAATGTTGTTTTCACCCTAATCCATTTGGCCATGACTTGATAAGAGCCGAATGGATGATGTTTTGGTTGCTTTGTTTCATTTTGTGTGTTTTTGTGATAATAACATGAAAATCTTAGTAAAATCTTGGTAAAAACCTGTTAGGTCCCAATTTGTTTGTAGAAGGGGGGTTGAATGCAAACAATACCGTTTAATCGAATAAAATGCGGAATAAAATTGTGAAACAAAATTCAAGTTAAATAAAACTTTTATTAAACTTGAAAGGTGTTACAACTACGGTATCGGTTACAAGGGATTAATCTCAAATCAATTATTACAAATCTAGAATAAATTCGACATGAACTTTTTCTATTTTTGTAATTAAAAGATCAAATGCTAAATGCGATTTGAGATTAAGTTCTAGGGATTTTAATCCGCTAGATTGATACACAAGAACAAGATAAATATTTCTAGTTGATTGGATTTAACTTTACAATCTAGAAATTTAATCTTGAAGAAAAGCAGATGAAAAATAAAATGTTATGCTTTTGTTTTCTGCTCCTTTTTCTCTTATGTGTTCTGTTTGATTGGATTCTGTAAGTGTTGATCAATAAAGGTCTTCTGCTGCTTTTATCAAACACCGAACTGAAAAATGTACTGGCATGACAATCTCTTTGGCCAGCAAGACTTTCGGTATGACAATATTTACAACTAGCAAGACAATCAAAATGAACTAGCAAGACTTTCGGTATGACTATTGATTGTCATACCGATTGTCATATTAGTTCAAATAAATTGTCTTGCTGAATTAATAACAGATTTTAATCTAAACAGAAATTCTAATAAGACAATTAAATGTATTGGCATGACTTTCGGTATGACTATCAATTGTCATACCGATTGTCATACTAGTTCAAATGAATTATCTTGTTTTGAATTTAAGCAGATTTTAAACCAATTAAAATCTTGTAAATCCTCAATATTAATTCTAAATTAATTAATCAATTTAATTCAATTAATCAATAAATTAATCTTTGCAGATATAATTTATTTTCTTAATTAAATTATATGACTTAATTAATTAATAGAGAATTAATACTAACCCTGAGCAGCATCCATTCTTCTGACAATCTTCTGAAAATCACTGAGACTTATGAATCAATTCCGCCACTTCAATGCTGACACTCGATGTACTGTCTGGTTCATGAGTGACTAACTTCCGTGACGTTTCTTCATGTCTTGACTTTGATACTCTGATTAAATCCTTGTAATAAAATGATACCCTGACGAGATCTCTGTCACTTGATTAAATCCACGATCTTGATTTATATCACTGAGGCATGATCAAATTCTTGAACTTCTTCCAGTGAATCTTCAAGTCTGCAGATGAACAATGTTTCTTTATCCTTTGACAGATGTTACTTTGTGAGATCTCTCTGATGATAGATCCACTATTTACTTATTACATTCTTATTTGAGTTGAGTTAAATCCTCGAATAAACGAATAGGCTATGACATATGCCTTTCAATCTCCCCCTATTTGCTTGTTAGACAATAACAACAAATACCTAGAGGATAACTCAACTAACAAATAAGAAAAAGATATAAACAGTAATGCAAAGTAAATAGCAGAAAAGTTCTGGATTATATTTAACATTTTCCAGATTCCAAATGAAATTTACAAGTGAATACAAGATAGATGTTCCTCTAGCCTGAACATATAACTATATTAGACTATCTTGATTCATAAAGCTCTAATCATATTACATTGAGTTTTGAGCTAATTGACTTCAGTTGTCTTCTCTTCTGACTTCACCTTCTTCTAAATCTTGAAGCAATTCCTTATCAAAGACACGATCCTTTTCTGAAGTGAAGCTTGCTGGTCTGACTGGTTGAACTCCAATTGACTTCAGCTTATTCTTGATCTGATTGTACCTTTTAATATTCTTTTCACAATAAGCTTGAATCAAATCAGCAGCTTGAGTCTTCAACATGGATGAGTATCCAGCAGTTCTTAAATGATGTTCCATCCAAACCAGATGCTTAGCTGAGTAGTCTTTAAGAGATTGTACATCTAGATGACAGATTTGAAGACAATCAGACTTAAAGAATCTCACCTGATGAGGATTGTTGACCACTTGAGGACTAGCCCTGCTGGAAAACTCTTTAAGCCTTTCTCGAAGAACTTCATTCAATTCTGAGCTTCTTTTGACTTTGTTTAAAAGAACCCAAATTTCTGACAAAGAACGATTCTCAAATAGATGAAGTGACACCTTGAAAGATCCTTTACTCTGACAATATACAAAAATGCTCATCTCATTTAGGGATCTATCAAAAGCAGCTGTGATCCTTGAGACTTCAATCTTGATAGCATTCATGTACATGTCATTGTTAGGATTTGAGATTTCCAGCTTGTCAAGAAGATGTAAGAACTGCCTATCATTGTTAGTGCTCAGCTGAGGCATATCAAGTACTCTCCTAGCTTCATCCCATTTTTCACCAATCTTCAGTCTGACATCTCTTCTCCTTTCTTGAGCCTTAATGTCATGAAGACGTTGCTTTTGAAGAGTTTCTGTTCTTTGAATGTCTTTTCTCATGTCAATGATCTGAGAGACCTTCTTGAGTTCAACTTCTTTTCTTTTCATCTCTGACTGCTCCTTCTAAAATTCTTTCTCAAACAGAAGATCCACTTGAGCTTCTTCTTCCCATTCTCCAAAATCACTTTCCTCTTCAGCTTCAAATAACCCATCTTTATCTTCCTGAACTGGTTCAGTGGGAATGTCAAAAATATCAAAGTCATCCTGTTCTCCACTATAGTAGACATCATCAGCCTTTCCTTTGTCTCCAATAGAGGTATCTTTTTCCTTCCCTTTGGCACTACTCCCTTTCTTCTCCCCCTTAGTTGAGGGATCCTCTTCTGACCTTCCTTTGGAACCTCCATCACCTCCAGAGCCTGATCCTCCACCAGACGGTCCTTCAAAATAAGTTCTTTGTTCTTCATTAGGGCAATGAGAATTCTTGATCATGAAATATAGGTGCTTCATCCCTTCATTGAGATGTTCCATGCCCGTCTCTATCTTTAGAAATCTTGAGGAGTCCAGTGAATGATTTATCTCAACGAGGTCTTCAAGAGAAGTCATTCTTGTATGTAGAGAGCAGAAGTTGGATATGTCATCAGCTGATAAAGTTGGAGTGTCCTGAATGGAATTGAGCTTTGGTATTACAGTGGTCTTGAGATCTGAGATGTCATTCCTTATGATTGCCAGCTGATTGTTGACAGAGGTGGAAGAAGAAGACCGTTCAACCACTTGTGCTTTGAATGCTTGAGCTTCAGCTTGGCTTTTAGCAAGTTCTTCTTTTAGAGCAGCAATTTGAGCTAACAGGTTTTGAGTATCTGTGTCTGTGTGTGCTCTCACCTGAATTTCACTCGTGTTTGGTTCACTCACCTCACGTGCTTGTGTTTCTCTCAATATAATTGCTCGTGAGGAGTCTTCCTGTTGCTGTTCTTCTGTACCTGCAGTAAAAATCACCCTAGCCTCTTCAAGAGAGGTCAGTGGTGGTGCAATGGGAATTCGCGAGTCCCGATCCTCAGTCAAACCTATCATTTCATGTGAAATAGATGTCTGAATTGCTTCAGGGATAGATTGACCGAGTTGCCCTCCACTTTCTCCAGATAAATCTGTGAGTGGAGAATCCCGTGAGGGAGCCAGAGGTGTTTGATCTGGGAGGGGAGAAAATGACTCTATTAAGGATGGCGGAGAGTCAGATTTTCCCTCTGAAGCATGTGACTGCTCTTCTTCCGTAACTATGGCAGGCACTGTAACCGACTCTACGTGCACTCCTCGCTCTGTGTCCTGAGTATGATCTGGGGAAGTGTATGGTTCCATTGTGAGTAATGGAATTGTGCTTGACTCAGTACAAGATGCCATGGCCCTATGGCGAATTTCAATAGATGCATCCTGTTGAGAGAATGCCTCTAGTAACTGTTCATTGGCCATTTCAAAGTCCATGTCCTGTTGGGAGGACAAGGATGGGCTTTCAGATGCCTCAGAATATGTTCTTCTTTTCTTAGGAGGAGGCAGAGCTGAGGGTTCACTCATATTTAACAATGTACTACTTCCTAGTAATCTTCTGGGTAACATTTTAGACAGTGGGGGAGAGGTTGAGATAGAATGTGACTCTGTGTTTGGCTCTATGACCTGGGATTGAAGCTGTGGTTCTACAACTTCATGGTCAGCCCTATCAACCACTAGGGGTCTTTCAACAGAAGTAGGAAGGGAGTGAGAGTGAGGAATTACTACCTGTAATGGAAGAGCATCTGATGTTGGAGGAGCCTGGGTGGCTTGAACCACTGGAGGTTGAGGTTACTGTTCATGACCGGGAAGATTGAAAATAGGTAAAGGAATATAAGTGGCCATGAAAGCAGATACAAGTACTGGAACTTGCATGAATTTGAAGGTTGTGTCTTGGCGAGTGTAAATCATTTTGCTAACTGGAGGGGGTTCGGTTACCGCAGAGTTAGCAAAAAGGGCTTTGTGTTCAGGTGAGAGAAGATGATCTGCTATAAGCATGAGAAAACGAGCATAGTAACATGATACCCTACGATTTGCAGAATGATCACGTAAAGCAGAAGTTAGACGTCTCAAGAGAATGGGAAAAAGTAGTTTGCCAAAATTGATCCTTTGATTGAAAACAACCGCAAGACCAATATACTGCAGAGTGGAAGTGATGTTATGAAAATTGGATTTTGTGCAGTTGGCAAACACTTTGGAAAGTGTATCGAAGAAAATATCCCATTCAGACACCAAATTGGATTTAGAAAGTTTGGTTAAATTGATCACCCCCTGATAGTGAATAGCATGGAAAAAATTTGTGATATCATTTTCAGAGTGTAAATTACAGAAATTGTTTAGTGGAAAATTTAACGCACGATTGACGACTGTTTCATCAACTACATACTGTGTGTTTGCGACGGTGAATGAAAAAGATTTTGAATCATCGGCCACAGTAGAGGTTGTGCAAATCAGTCTAAGTAGATCGACGTTTAAAATCACATTTGATTTAATAGCAGAGCTAACAATCGAATGGTCATTTAAAAATCTAATCCATGGCTTAAATTTTTCCACATCACATTTTTCTGGATTAAAATAACCAACCTGATTATGCGCGACAATTTGGAAATTGAGAGCCATTTAAAATAATAATAAGACACACACTTTCAGAATTTTAAGAATAATATTAAGAAAATTCGAATTAATTAAATTAATTTAATAATTCGAATTAAATTAATTATAATCGAAAAATTTAGACAGAAATGTATCTCGTTAAAATTCTTAACTCACAAACGCAGTTTTGAAAAGCCAAAAGACACAAAACAGAAATTGAAATTAAAATTAAAAATAACCAAAATAAATAAATAAAATAAAAAAACAGAAACTGATTTTGATTTGTTTTTATTTTTTAACAAAAATCCAACAGCACCTCTGTATATATATACTTGTATGTATATATCACAAAGTGATGAATTTGTATGCTGAGTAAAAACTCGAGCAATTAAGATCAACAATGGCAGTTGGGGTTTGATTAAGATCGAGTAGAGAGAGAGGAGAGAAAACTGTTCGAATTTTTGAAAGAAAAAAAAACTGTTGTGATTTGAAGGAAAACTGAACTGTACGCCTTTATATTACAGCTGGTATGACAATCCTGGATTGTCATACCGATTGTCATACCAGGCAAAAGAAAGGAAAGAAAAAAAATAGAAATAAAAGAAATAACAAAATAAACACTGAGTATATATAACTGGTATGACAATCTGATAGTCATACCGATTGTCATACCAGTATAAAATAAAAGAAAATATATATATATATATATATATATTGTTTATAACTGGCAAGACAATTGATAGTCATACCGATTGTCTTGCCAGTATAAACTATACTGAAAAACACTAATATGACAATTATATATCGAAATGACTTTCAGCAAGACAATTTCAATTGTCTTGCCGATTGTCATTCTGGAAATAAACCGATTTCATGAAAATAAGTATATATATATATAAGTACTGAAATGACTTTCAGCAAGACAATTTCAATTGTCTTGCCGATTGTCATTTTAGTAGAAATACAATCAAATATGTACAGACTTATATAAATATATATATCTATGTATTGAAATTATATAACAAATTAGTAAAACTGAAATACAGACTTATAATATTTACAGAAACAAAGACAATATATCAGAATTTATTATTTTTATTCTAAAAATAGATTTCTATTGAATTTTAGCAAATAAAATTCATAGAAAAATATTTTTAGAGAAAATAAAATATTCTGAGATATTTTAAATTAACAAGTAGGGAAAATAAAAACAGATAAGATAATATAAATTACATAGAAATAAGCAAGAAATATGATAAAATGATAAAATAAATTTGTAAATTCATTCAAGAACAGATCCCAGATATTAACTAAATTAATCACTAAAACTATTCAACATGCCCAATTTACCAACTAATCTGGTAAATGTGGATTCTTCAAGTGGTTTAGTGAAAATATCTGCTATTTGTTCTTCTGTTGGAACAAAAAATAGTTCAACAGTACCATTCATGACGTGCTCTCTAATAAAATGATACCTGATGTCAATGTGCTTTGTCCTCGAGTGCTGCACAGGGTTGTTGGTGATGGCTATTGCACTTGTATTGTCACATAAATTGGAATTTTGTTCAATACAGAGCCATAGTCTCGTAGTTGGTTCCTAATCCACAAGATCTGAGCACAGCAGCTTCCAGCAGCAATATATTCAGCCTCGGCCGTTGAGTTGGAAACTGTTTGTTGTTTCTTGCTGTACCATGAGACTAGTCTGCTACCTAGGAATTGACAACTCCCTGAGGTGCTTTTCCTATCAACAACACTTCCTGCATAATCTGAATCTGTATATCCGACAAGGTTAAAACCAGATTCTTTAGGGTACCAAATACCTAGATTTGGTGTTCCCTTAAGATATCTTAAGATTCGTTTAACAGCAATGAGATGAATATCTCTAGGATCCGCTTGGAACCTTGCACATAAGCATGTAGCATACATAATATCTGGTCTACTTGCAGTAAGATAGAGTAACGAGCCAATCATACCTTTGTAGCTTGTGACATCTACCTTAATGGAGTTTTCACATGGTCCAAGCTTGACAGCTGTAGTTGATGGAGTCCTTGCTGATGCAGAGTCCTCTAGATTGTACTTTTTGAGGAGTTCCTTGAGATACTTGGATTGACAAATAAATGTTCCATCTAACCTTTGATTTACTTGTAATCCAAGGAAGAACTTCAGCTCTCCCATCATGCTCATTTCAAACTTGCTGTGCATTAACTTAGCAAATCTCTTACAGAGATTATCATTAGTAGACCCAAATATTATATCATCCACATAGACTTGGACTAATATAGTATCATTCTTATGTTTTTTAGAAAAGAGAGTTTTGTCTATGACACCTCTAACAAAGCTATTTTCAATAAGAAATTCAGAGAGAGTGTCATACCATTTTCTTGGAGACTGTTTGAGACCATAGATTGCCTTGAAAAGAAAGTAGACAAAATGCAAATGATCTGGATCTTCAAAACCAGAAGGTTGCTCTACATATACCTCTTCATCCAGCTTTCCATTCAGAAAGGCGCTCTTGACATCCATTTGATAAACTTTAAAGTTTGAGAATGCTGCGAATGCCAGAAATATCCTGATGGCCTCAAGTCTAGCCACTGGAGCATAGGTTTCATCATAATCAATGCCTTCAGCTTGAGAATACCCTTTTGCTACCAGTCTTGCCTTGTTTCTCGTAACCAGACCATCTTCATCTAGTTTATTCCTGAATACCCACCTAGTACCAACAGCTTTCTTGTGTGTAGGTCTAGGTACTAGTTTCCAGACTTGTTGACTTTCAAACTGATTGAGCTCATCTTGCATAGCAATCACCCAATCTGGATCAGTTAGTGCTTCTTCAATCTTCTTAGGTTCCATCTCAGAAAGAAATCCTGAGAACAGACACTCATTTTGAGTAACACGTCTAGTTCTGACTCCAACATCTGGATCACCAATAATCAACTCAAAAGGGTGAGCTTTATTCCAGACAGTCTGTCTTGGAAGATTTGATCTTGATGATTCGCCTTGAAATTCATTGTGATGTTGTGTCCTACTAGATGATCCTTCAGTATCTCCCCCTGAGTTGTTGCCATGATGACTTGAAGATTCTCCGTCAGTAGCAGTGGTATCTTCATTGTTGCTAAAGTTTCCATCACTATTACCTTGAGTATCATCATGATTAACAGGTTCTTCACCAGCAACAACCTCAGGTTCTTGACCATGTTCTGATTCTGAATCTGACGTATCATCAAACTTCAGTTTCTCAGAAGGATCTTCAGTTTGGATACTAGGGAGTTTAGTGTCATCAAATGTAACATTGACACTTTCAGTTACTTTGTGTTAATCAATGATATACACTCTATATGATCTTCTTCCATATCCAACAAAAATACCCTCATATGCCTTTGCCTCGAACTTACCACGACGATCATCTCCATCCTTGAGCACGAAGCATCTGGCACCAAATACATGAAAGTATTTGATAGAAGGTTTCTGTTCATTCAAAATCTCATAAGGAGTTTTCATGAAGTCTTTGTTGATTAGAGTTCGATTCTGAGTATAACATGCAGTATTGACAGCTTCAGCCCAAAAGTACATTGGAAGACCTGATTCACTTAACATCGTTCTTGCAGCTTCAATCAATGTACGATTCTTCCTTTCTACCACTCCATTTTGCTGAGGGGTTCTAGGAGCTGAAAATTGTCTGGTAATCCCTTTGTCTGTACAGAATCCATTGAGAAGTGCATTCTTGAATTCTGTCCCATTATATGACCTTATTGCTCTAACAGGGACGTTAGAATCTAACTCAATCATCTTGATATGATCAATCACAACTTGTGGTGTTTCATCCTTAGAGTGAAGAAATAAAACCCACGTATACTTGGAATAGTCATCAACTATCACAAGACAGTAACACTTCTTTGACATTGAAAGGATATTAACTGGACCAAATAAATCCATGTGCAATAATTGCAGAACACCAGTTATGGAAGATGTGTCAGTGCCTTTGTGACTTGCTTTCTTTGACTTTCCTTTCTGGCAAGCCTCACATAGTCCTTCTGGAGAGAATTCCAGCTGAGGCAGACCTCTTACCAATTCTCTTTTGACAAGAGAATTCATTGTTTTAAAATTGAGATGAGAAAGTCTCTTGTGCCATAGCCAACTCTCATCTGACGATGCCTTTGCATAGAAACAATTGACTTCAAGATTGCTTCCAGAGTTCATGTCAGCTACGAACAGATTTCCTTTCCGGATTCCCATTAAGGAGGGTTTTTCACTTTTCTTGTGCAGAATCTGACACTTCAGCTTGTCGAATAAAACATTGTAGCCGTTGTCACAGAATTGACTAATGCTAAGCAGATTGTGTTCAAGTCCTTGCACAACATATACATTTTCAATGATAACATTTCCAGCTAGCAAACAGCCATATCCCTCCGTTAAACCTTTGCTGTTATCTCCAAAGGTAACCACTGGGCCAGCTTTCTCAACCACATTTGATAGCAGGGCTCTATCTCCGGTCATATGTCTTGACGATCCGCTGTCAAGAATCCACACTACCGGTTGTACCTGTTTAATGCCCTGCAATACAAATGGATTAGACCTTCTTCGGAACCCAAGCTTGGCTGGGTCCGGCATTCTTGTAAAATTGGCCTTTATCAGGCAAAACAACATTCTTAATTTTAATATTCTCAACGTTCTCAATGACTGAACATTTGACCTTGTGAACAACCTTGACAAATTTCTGTTTAGGCTTAGGCACAAATGTCTCCTTTCTAGCTTTAGGAGGACTAGCAGTCTTAGACCTATCATGCTTTCTATTATTCACATGCTGACGAGGAGTAGTCTTATCATTAGAAACATGCTTACCATTAAAATAAGCAAACATCAGATTAAAAGCACAAGACATACAATCAGGAACACCACATGCTTTATGAAAAGGATTAACAATAGGCAACTTATGCATGGTAGACATGGCATTTGTGTTATCCAACTCATGTGTGTCTGAGTTAGTCTCAGTTGCTTTCACAACCTTGACTGGAACTTTTGACACACTTGACTTGGAGACAGCTTTCCCATTAGCATTATCTTCAGCACAGATTTCTTCTTGAATAATAAAAGAGGTCTCATCAAATGGTTCAATAATTGATTCTTTATAGAGGGGTTCATCAACACCCTTAAGCACATGTGGTACTTCCCTGCCTTTAGCACAAACATGAGGAGGGGAGTTTATGCCTAATTTTCCAATAGCAGCATTGTAATCATAACCTATACCAGATGTTTGATTAACAGCTTGCTTATTGTAAAACTCTTTGGACTTCGAACAAGAATTAAAGTAAGCTTTAACCTTAGCCTCAAGACCAGTGATCTTGTCTTTAAGAATAGTTTCAAGTTTTCTATAACAGTCAACTCTATTCTCTAGAAAAGACACTTGATCTTTTAATTTATCTTGATTAATGTGTACAAGTCTTAATTCATTGACCTCTTTCTCAAGGTCTTTGATTTGTTGATTTAACAATTCATTATCACGACGAGCACAATCTAAGGAACCTCCTAGATGATAAACTAATTCAGCATCAGTAAATTTTACCTCTTTTCTTGACGATGAGGTGCTTGCATCACTAGCCATGAGAGCAAGATTCCCAACTTCTTCATCTTCACTGTCAGTATCATCCCAGCTTCTTCCCTTTGCCAGGTAAGCCCTTTTAGATTTACTCTTCTGATTAGAATCGTAAGAGTTCTTCCTAGCTTGTTTTGGCTTCCTGCATTCTGTGGTAAAGTGTCCCAACTCATTACAGTTGAAGCATCGAATGGTGCTTCGATCAACCATCCCTGTTTTATACCCACCACTGCTGGTGTTAGAGGATGAAGATCCACCTTTCTGGAATCTGTTGTAGTTGGACTTGTACTTGAACTTGGGATTCCTTTTGAATCTGACATTTGAGAATCTCTTGACAATCAGGGCCATTGACTCATCCTCCAATTGCTCCAGTTCTTCTAAGGAATAATAATCATCTCCTGATTGATTTGTAGTAGGAGAATCAAATTCTGCTACTATCATATTATTTTCAACCTTGGAAGACTGTACCATTCTTTCTGACTGTTGAGATTGTTGTTGATATTGTGGTTGTTGTTGTTGTTCATCAGCTACTAGAGCAGTAGACGTGCTGACCACTCTTCCTTTCCCGTAAACTTCCTTCTGCTGAATCTGCTCCAACTCATAAGTCTTTAACACACCATAGAGCCTTTCCAAAGAAATCTCACTCAGATCTCTTGCTTCTCTTATGGCAGTGATTCTATGTTCGAGATGAGTTGGCAGTGTTAAAAGGAACTTTTTGTTGACCTCCCTGATGGAATAGTATTTACCATTAATGTTCAGGTTGTTGATCAATGCATTGTACCTCTCAAACACTTCAGTGATTCCTTCCCCTGGATTGGATTTAAAGTATTCATACTCAGAGGTTAGGATTTCTAGTTTGTTCTCCCTAACTTCCTCTGTGCCTTCATTAATAATCTCAATAGTTTCCCAGATATGTTTGGAATCTTTACAATTCATCACATGTCTATTCATCAGGGGATTAAGGGAATCTACTAAGATTAATTGAAGGCTAGCATCCAGGGAAGCTTCTTCTATTTCAGCAGGAGAGAAGTCCTCAGGATCCTTCACATAAGTTCTCGCTTTGGTGATCACCACATCATTTTCTATTATCTCTGGTTCAATAACCATAGGAATTTTTGGACCCTTCTTCAACACTTGCAAATATTTGGGATTAGCAACCTGTAAAAATAGTAGCATCTTCTTCTTCCACATAACATAATTTTCTTTATCGAAAAGTGGAATTTTAACAGTTCCAACTTTTTGTGTAGTCATTATGAATTTTTTGAGTGAATAAAAAATTCAAGAAGTGAAAGAAACACAAAAGTCTAGGATCTAGATTTGTACGTTAATCAGAAGGCTCTGATACCAATTGTTAGGTCCCAATTTGTTTGTAGAAGGGGGGTTGAATGCAAACAATACCGTTTAATCGAATAAAATGCGGAATAAAATTGTGAAACAAAATTCAAGTTAAATAAAACTTTTATTAAACTTGAAAGGTGTTACAACTACGGTATCGGTTACAAGGGATTAATCTCAAATCAATTATTACAAATCTAGAATAAATTTGACATGAACTTTTTATATTTTTGTAATTAAAAGATCAAATGCTAAATGCGATTTGAGATTAAGTTCTAGGGATTTTAATCCGCTAGATTGATACACAAGAACAAGATAAATATTTCTAGTTGATTGGATTTAACTTTACAATCTAGAAATTTAATCTTGAAGAAAAGCAGATGAAAAATAAAATGTTATGCTTTTGTTTTCTGCTCCTTTTTCTCTTATGTGTTCTGTTTGATTGGATTCTGTAAGTGTTGATCAATAAAGGTCTTCTGCTGCTTTTATCAAACACCGAACTGAAAAATGTACTGGCATGACAATCTCTTTGGCCAGCAAGACTTTCGGTATGACAATATTTACAACTAGCAAGACAATCAAAATGAACTAGCAAGACTTTCGGTATGACTATTGATTGTCATACCGATTGTCATATTAGTTCAAATAAATTGTCTTGCTGAATTAATAACAGATTTTAATCTAAACAGAAATTCTAATAAGACAATTAAATGTATTGGCATGACTTTCGGTATGACTATCAATTGTCATACCGATTGTCATACTAGTTCAAATGAATTGTCTTGTTTTGAATTTAAGCAGATTTTAAACCAATTAAAATCTTGTAAATCCTCAATATTAATTCTAAATTAATTAATCAATTTAATTCAATTAATCAATAAATTAATCTTTGCAGATATAATTTATTTTCTTAATTAAATTATATGACTTAATTAATTAATAGAGAATTAATACTAACCCTGAGCAGCATCCATTCTCCTGACAATCTTCTGAAAATCACTGAGACTTATGAATCAATTCCGCCACTTCAATGCTAACACTCGATGTACTGTCTGGTTCATGAGTGACTAACTTCCGTGACATTTCTTCATGTCTTGACTTTGATACTCTGATTAAATCCTTGTAATAAAATGATACCCTGACGAGATCTCTGTCACTTGATTAAATCCACGATCTTGATTTATATCACTGAGGCATGATCAAATTCTTGAACTTCTTCCAGTGAATCTTCAAGTTTGCAGATGAACAATGTTTCTTTATCCTTTGACATATGTTACTTTGTGAGATCTCTCTGATGATAGATCCACTATTTACTTATTACATTCTTATTTGAGTTGAGTTAAATCCTCGAATAAACGAATAGGCTATGACATATGCCTTTCAAAACCTTTGCATTCTAGGTGGTCATTTAGATATAATCCATGATAGGCTTGCATGTTGAATTAAAATGAAAATTTATTTGGAAAGCATGTTTTTTTGGTTTGTAAGACTAGAAGTCATGCATGCATGTAGATTATTCTTGAAAATTTTGGAAGTTCTTGATCATTCAGATTGATATTTTGTTAGTAAACCTTAATTGTAGTTAAGTTAAGAAATTAATTAAGAATCGTGCTCCTTAAAATGTGATGTTATTTCGTTTATATTTATCATGAAGGTTAAAGTTGTTGTCCTTGAAAACTTGATGGCTTGTAATTTGTGTAATGTGATTTCCTTTGTTTTGCTATGTTGCACTTTAGGTAAGGATGATCTCCACTAAGTCAATTTTGAGTGTAAGGGAGTTAGTTCATTAGATCACCATATTCAAGTTATGGTTTAGGTATTTTGGTTGTTGGTGGTTGGGTTGTTGAGTGAGAACCTTGCAGAAAGGAGAGTCTTAGTTTCTGCAGAATATCAGTTTGGTACCCTGAGGTTTAGAGTGAGTTTTGGCCATGTCATTGTTGTGCACTTTGAGGCCCAAGCCACCAGAAGCTAGCATTAGGAGTATATAAAAGGTTTTAGGTGTTTGTTGGAGGTTTATAAGTCGTTTGGTTAGGTGCACGAGTGGAATCACAAAATCTGTCGAGCAGGGGACAATTTTGTTGCAACATAGAAATAGGAAGTTTTGACCATGTCATGGGTAGGCCCTCATTAGTCCCTGTTGGGGCTTAGTTAGAGGGTGTGTCAGAGGATTTTTTCAAATCATAGTTCATAGGATTTGAGTTAGAACCATGTGTCGCAAGTTAGTTCAAGTCAGGGCATTTTCTGCCCAGAAAAATAGGGGAACCATGGACTTTGAGCTTAGGCCCAAGGAGGCCCAAGCTAGGTCCTTGAGCCACATCAAGTTTAGGAGATGCCTTATGGTCAGAAGAGTCTGGTGTAGAAGTTTTGGAGGTAAACTTGTAGTTTAAGAGTGTCTAATGCGCTCAAGAAACCATATATGTCATTCTGAAATTTACTCCAGTGAGCACTTTCACTTACCACATAATTTTAGAGCACTTATGAGTGAGACCTAGGTTGACCATTATGGTTGCAAGATAGTATAAAGCCATTAGAGTAAAAGGCCCAAGTGAGGGTTAATATATTTTGGATAGTTTAGTAAAGGCACATCGAGTTAGGAGGCCAAATTTGGAGGCTTTGTCTAGTTTAGCGATCAAGTGACTTAAGTTGTGGGTCGAGATCATCCAAGCCAAGTGTGCATTATGGTATGTGTGATATTATTTGATATTAAAATATGATATGTGAGTATATGTGGCTATGTGTACTATTATATTTATAAGGTGAATATAAATTTAGTGCATATAGGCCTAAGTGCCATTTGTGTTTAAATTCGGGATGTAAATAGGTTAAGTTGGTGAGAATATATTATAATGAGGATTATTATTATTTATGTAGGATCTCGAGACTAGGGTAAACTTTCCATAAAGGTCGAGTAAAGCTTCCAGTTGCTCCTACCAGCCAGACCAGACCAGCCTTTCTCAAGGCAAGTGATTCAACCTGTCTTTTGTATTCACTGCAAATGTGTAATAATTAGTTCATATATATTGAGATTATCCTGAGCCATCTTGATATACTTGGACCAAACGATACTTAAATCTATATTTGTATTATTATAGAAATGCCATGAACCCACAAGTACATATTGATATTGCAACAGTTGTATCACGCCCGTATGTCAAGTAATTGGAATGTCATGATAAGATAAAGATTTGATATAATACTAGATTGATCCTCTTAATTTACATGCCATTGATTCCTAAGATATTGACATCTCACCCTGATGCTTGAACCCCAATAGAAACTTTACCTTGATACCTAAAAGCCAGATATTCTTCAAAGTTGTTCTTAATTGATTTGATAACCCCTTTTTCATACCCTGAAGATGGACAATCCTGTTATTCCTTGAGCTAACAATCATTTCTTCATAACTTAACACCCCTATTATTCATGAAGCTTATCTTCTTGATGTTCTAGTACATGTACCTTGTCGAAAATCATTGCTTTAAGCCTAGCTTGGCATTACTCTTTCATATTATCCAAGAGCCTTGCTAAATCTCCTTGTCAAAGTTCTTGTATATGGAAACCTTTCAATTACCCTAATATAGTAAAGTCTAGTGGATCATGGCCCTGAAATTGGTGACATATTTCCTGTGTTTTAAGTTGATCTATAATCCCTTGATAAAAATGTTTACTACTTAAGAGATTTTATTATAAATCAGCATCAGTTTTTGAAATGATTAAAATGTGGATTTTCAGTCCCAAAGGGGGATAAATGTTTTCTTTGAACAGTGGATCTGGACTGAGACGCGAGTCCTTTCCACACTTATATTGTAGGCTTAAAAGTTGCCTAGGGATCCCATTAATATTTTTGAACCCAGCGAGGTTCGAGATTACTTCGCGGCTGATCACCTGCTGTAATCCGTAGCGTCATAAAATGATTTTGATTAAGTTATGATTTTGAAAATGTTTTGAATCAAGAAAATGATGCCATCACCCAAAAATTTCATCTCTTGTTATTATTAGTTATATCTTCGCATTGTCATTCTTTTATATATATCTCGATTTATGCTTCGTACCGTATTGTTTAGCACTTGTTGAGCATTTGGCTCACTCCTTGCTTTACCCTGATATTACAGCTAGCATCCATGGTTAGATTCAAGCAGACAGCACGTAAGACCTGTGACGCCGATGCGTATGTCCGAGCTCAGGTAGAATAAGAGATAGTTTTGTGTGAGGACTCGATAAAAAAATCAATTGTAATAGATGGTAGTGTTGGGCTGTTCCAAACCCTAAACTGTAAGATCTTGGATTCCGTTATGATTACTTTCTTTTAAATATTGTAATAGTTATATATTTTGTTTGTTAAGCTGGGTGTGTGACATGTTTTGGTATCAGAGCTACGGTTTAGAGTCCCTGAACAGCCCAAATAGGTTATAGGATATATGTATAGGCTATAGATAATATGCGAGAGAGTAGGTTAAGTAAATTTATTATTAATACTCCCATTCTTGGGTTGTCAGCAAAGGGCGCATTCCTCGTCATCTTATGGGTCGGACGACACTATTGCTTTCTCCGTGTATGCTGAGTTGAGGCGCGAGTTTGACATGCTTCAGGGCAAGTACGACCGACTGATAGACCAACTGAAGAACGTGTACCCAGACAGCCGAAACTATGAAGATAAGCCTAAGGAGCAGATGACTGTGAGACTTGAGACTTTGGTTCAGTACGTCAACACTAAGCATGAGGAGATGCCATCGCACCGAGACCGCACCAGCCAGTATATCATCCAGATGGTGGCGGATGAGCTCCAGAGCATTGTTGTAACATCCCCAGATCCGGGGTCGGGGATCCGGGTCGTCACGATCTGTCTCTCCACAATATCACTTCACTTAATTAATAATAATTAACCTCATGCTGTGACCCCACACTAACACACACCACAACCCGTTATAGTCTCAGAGATGAAATTGAAATAAGTACAAGTCTTTAAATCCGCAATTTAAAAGTTATTACAACCCAAAATGATTACTTGATAAATTTACAGTTAATTGCCATTATCTGCCACAAGTTATAATTATACATAATTGATTCTCAAAAGTAGATGGTCTAATCTACAGATAGATCTACCTCTGCAGCTATAGCAGCTATGATCTCAATGGGAAGGTGCGGGGCGCTTCCCACGCTCTTGCGCTGGGTCTGCTGGAGTCTGGCCATCCTTCCTAACTGTTGTTGTATGATGAAGAAATAAAGCAAGAGTGAGCCTTAGAGCTCGCAAGATAATATATAGTGTAATCAATAATGCTAGTATCTAATAGATAACTTACTGAAAACCTTTATCAAAAGTAAGATAATTACTTACTGGATATAAGCTTAAAGGAAGATGAAGTTACCAAATACTTCACTATACTTATATCATTTATAAGGCTACTTGAACTACCACTGTTCAAAGTATTATAGGTTAAAAAAAGTCATCCCATAGATGAAACCACAAGTTAAGACTTGAATAGATTCAATCTTTGAAATATTATTGAATGAAATAAAGTTACGAGATACTTTTTTAGTCCCGATATATATCCACATATATATCTCTTAAACATTTCCTGGAACCTCTGTTATGTAAAGTATGAACAGAGTTTGTAACATCCAATAAATTTTGGAAAGGAAAAGAATTTTGGCATAAACCCGATATCTTGCTGATCAGGCAAAGATACCAATAAGTAACCTTTTCTACTAGTAGATGGATGAATCCCCCACCGGTCATCACCCTGGCCACATAAGGACCTTATGCTGGACCGCCACCCGGCCTCTTACGCGTTGATGGACTGCCACCCAACCACTTACACTTTGATAGACCGTACCCTAGCCTGTCGCTTATGCCGACTCAATTAGATGGGCTTACTTCCCGAACGTTGGGTAAGTAATCAATTCATTTGTTTTCTCAAAACAGCAACCACGTTGCGAATGTAAAATACACCACAGAGCTGGATCCCCCAGGTTTTGAGCGAGTATTTAAATCCCCTTTGAAAGGAAGATCTTAAATATAAAAATGAGTTTTGGGATCCGCTCTAACTTTTAAAAATCATTTTGAAGACTCGAAAACACTTTAAAGAGTGTTTGGAGTAATGCTGATTTAATGAAATAAATCAGTCCCAATATATTTAGAAAATATCTGAATATTATTATTTAAATAATATTCCCATAGAGAATAATCTTATAAAAATAGTCGAAGTAGAAGTTTTAAAACTTATACTTGAAATGGATATTAAATAACCAAAGATATACTTATATGAAAGTACTATCTTTATTTGAATAATCGAAAATAAGTTTGATTATCGAAACATTATTCTTTAATAAAATAAAGAATATTATTAAATAATAAGCGGAGTCATAATACCTCGAATGAATATTATAAATAATATTCATTAAATAAAATAAAGGAGTCAATACATCCTAAAATGACTATCCAATTAACAATCATTAAATAATATAAACTGAGTCATAAGCCCTCGAATGAATATTCGAAATAATATTCAATAATAAAATAAAGGAATCATAAGTCCTCGGATGAATATTCAAATAATATTCATTAAATAAAATAAAGTTATCGAATAAACCTTATTCGATTAATAGTTTGGAAAACTATAACCATATATATAAATATATATATATATAAAATCTACTCGGGATCCTCGACTCCCGGTTTTAGAAAACGTTTTCACCTTTGGGTCCCTATACTAAGGGTATATGCAAATTACTGCTATTCTCTAGCATAGTTATTATCAACTGAACCAACTGATATATATGGCAAGAATACGAAACAGGCATGCATATATATACCATATCAGCATGCTTCAATATATCGCAACATTTGCTAATTAACCAACATGCATCTATCACAAGATAATGCATATACATATATACATCACAACAACAGTATAACGGGTAGAAAACTTGCCTGAGCGACTGGGGGTGATAAAAGGCTCGGGACGAGTCTGGTAACCTATAAACAACAAGTAAGTTGGAATTAAACCAAAGTCACTTGTAAATCTATACTTTAACTAACTTAGATTCTAACGATTGTTTTGCGCTTAATGATTCTCTTAAGTCACTCGAGTACCCTCGGCTCCACCATTTTTAATAAATTAACCATTACGAGTTTTAAGGCGATTCTTTCGCGGGTGTCTTACCAACTGCCTAACACACTTACCATAATTGTTTCATACATTAATTAACCCTTTTTGGTCTTTAACCTATGTTTCAAAGTAAGGCGAGGGGAAAAGTTTTGTTCGCGAAACGCCGTTACTTGAAACGGTCGTTTCTCCTAAACCGTGCATCGGAATCGAACGAACTACATATCAAAACGAAGCTCGTAACATGAGCTATCTAAACATGGCAATGGTCAACATCTAGCAGGGGGTTCTCAGGTCCTAATGTTATGAACAAAAGCAGTCTAAAGTAAATCGGACATTATGACGGCTATATTTACGCGATTTCCCAATTTTAAACCATTCAAAAACCATCACAATTCAACCTCAATCCATTCATAAAACCAAATTCCATCCTTATTACATCATAACAGCCCCAATAAATTCAATATTAACATTTATACTTATGCCTAAGCTTGAATTTAACTATACTTAAGTTCTTTTATCCAAAACAACAAGATTCACCATTTCATTTCACTACCACTCCAACCCACACTCTAAACCACAAGAATTAAGCTACTATATCACCATAATAATCAAAATCATCTTATAATACAAAGAAATCTAGGGTTTGGAGATGATATACCTTCCTTGAAGTGGTGGGAGTAGCTAGGAAGCCTTAAGAAGCCTTGAGGAGTCTTAGGAAAGCTTGGATCTTAAAGGAAAAACAAGAAAATCAAGTTAAAATTCTTGAAGTCACTATTCATTGTCTTCTTCATTGATTTATTGAAGAAGATTGAGAATGAATGGGGTGCTTAAACTCATGATATAGCCATAACTATGCATAAGGATGATTAGGGAATTATCTTACCAATTTAGGAAGCCTTGATCTTGAGTTTTGAATTTCTTCTTCCTTTGCAATAGTAAAAGCCGAGAGCAATGAAGAAATAATGCCTTGGTTTTTTTTGTTTTGATGAAGAATGAATTATTTGGCTTGGTTGGTTGTAGTTTTGTTTTTGTTTTGGTAAATTACCTATTTGCCCCTGATTTTGTGTGGTTAATTATCCACCACATTTCCTTCCTTCCCATGTCATGCTTATGTCATGCTATGATGTCATCTTTCCCTCCTTGTCCTCTTCTCATTGGTTGGGTGACATCATCCCCACTAATCTCTTCGATTAACTTCCTAATTGTTTGCCTAATGACCGCTGATCTGTTATACGGTTCGCTTAACTTTCGTTTTCGTTTATCGTTTGAGGGATCATACCCGGGATCTTATTACTTTGGTTCCCTTAACCGTTCTCAATATATTATATTCCTTTTATGATCCTCTCTTATAATCCTTTAATTTAAATCCTTTTTATCCTGTTACCTTATACTCAATTCTTTCCGTATCTAGTGGATTTTCGGGAAAAATCAAAGTGTTCGGAATTGGATTCTGGTGATCTTTACATACACTTATATACCATGTAGAGTACTAATAAAATCTCAGAATATCCATAACAGAACCCCTACATAGTGTGGCATGAAAAGTTTTCTCATTCAGCTAAAACACTATTCACAAGGGTTACAAAAAGTTCAAAATTTTGGGGGTTATTACAGTCTCCCCTCCTTAAAAGGATTCCGTCCCGGAATCAAATAGAAAATAAATGGGGGTACTTTTCTAGCATTGCGCTCTCTAGTTCCCAAGTTGATTCTTCCACATTATGATTCTGCCATAGTACTCTGACTAGCTTGATCACTTTGTTCCGAAGCACCTGCTCCTTCTTATCTATAATCCTTACTGGCTTCTCCACGTAAGTCAGATCTGGTTGCATATCCACCTGCTCGTACTCCACTATGTGTCTGGCATCCCGATGATACTTCCTTAGCATTGACACATGGAACACATTATGAACTTGTTGCAAGTTAGGGGGTAAGGCTAGCTCGTAAGCTAACTTTCCAATCCGTCTTAATATCTCAAAAGGTCCAATGTATCTTGGGCTTAGTTTTCCTTTCTTTCCGAACCTCATTAATCCCTTCCAAGGGGATACTTTCAGCAGTACTAAGTCCCCGACTTCATATTCCTTGTCCTTTCGGGCTAAGTCTGCATATTTCTTCTGTCTGTCTTGGGCTGCTACAAGCCGTCCTCTGATAAGATCCACTATGTCTTTGGTCCTTTGGACCACTTCGGGTCCGAGCATCTTCCGCTCCCCCACTTCATCCCAGTATAAGGGAGATCGACACCTTCTTCCGTACAGGGCCTCATAAGGCGGCATTCCGATGCTTGCATGGAAGCTATTGTTATAAGAAAACTCGATCAACGGCAAGTGATCATCCCAACTTCCTTTAAGGTCTATTGCACAGACTCTCAACATATCCTCTAGTGTCTGGATGGTCCTTTCACTCTGCCCATCCGTCTGGGGATGGTACGCGGTACTCATATTTAACTTGGTCCCCGCACATTCTTGAAAGCTCCTCCAAAATCTGGAGTTGAACCTGGGGTCTCGGTCTGAGATAATGGATGCTGGGACTCCATGTCGCGTCCCTATTTCCTTAAGGTAAATGTCCACCAGTCTATCGACTGTGTATCTCTCATTGATAGGAATGAAATGAGCTGACTTTGTCAGTCGGTCTATAATTACCCATATGGCGTCATGATTGGCTTTCGTCCTTGGCAAGCCTACAACAAAATCCATCGCTATCTGTTCCCATTTCCACTCGGGAATCTCCAGGGGTCATAAAAGTCCACTGGGTCTCTGGTGCTCTGCCTTTACTCTTTGGCAAGTCAAACATTTGTTTACCCATTCTGCTACGTCCCTCTTCATGTTGGGCCACCAGTAATATTCCTTCAAATCCCTATACATCTTGGTACTTCCCGGGTGAATGGAATACCTTGAACTATGGCTTTCATCCAAAATCTCATCTTTAAGCTCTTGAATATTCGGAACCCAAATCCGGTAGGAGTACCTCATTATCCCTCTATCATCTTTCTCAGTATGGATCTCTTCTCCAGTCATTGACTCTCTGCCTTCATTCATTATTTTCTCTTGGCGCAATCTGATCTTTTCCAATAACTCTGGCTGCATTGAGATCTCAAAAAGCTTTTCAGTTCCGGTTCCGGTTACCTTTACTTCTATTTCCATTCTCTCAAAATCCCTTATCAATTCTTCCGAAGTCGTTATCATTCTGAGTCTTTCCTTTCTACTAAGGGCATCAGCCACCATATTGGCTTTCCCTGGATGATAGAGAATCTCACAATCATAGTCCTTGATTTGTTCTAACCATCTCCTATGGCGCATGTTGAGCTCTTTCTGCGTAAATATGTACTTGAGGCTCTTATGGTCTGTGAAAATCTCGCACTTCTCTCCATACAGGTAGTGCCTCCAAATTTTTAAGGCAAATACTATTACCGCGAGCTCAAGGTCATGAGTAGGATATCTAATCTCGTATTCCTTCAGTTGTCTCGACGCATACGCAATCACTTTACCGTGCTGCATAAGCACACACCCTAATCCTTTATGCGACGCGTCACTATATATCACAAAATCTCCTTTTCCGTCCGGCAATGCCAATACCGGGGCCGTTACCAACCTTTTCTTTAATTCCTGAAAACTGTTCTCGCATTTCTCCGTCCATTCAAACTTCTCTGTCTTACGAGTAAGTCGTGTCAAAGGGGCTGCGATCTTCGTAAAGTCCTGTACAAATCTACGATAGTAGCCAGCCAATCCTATGAAACTCCTTACCTCTGTGGGTGTGGTTGGCCTTTCCCAATTCGAGACCGCCTCTATCTTGGAGGGGTCGACCAATACTCCTTCTTTATTGATCACATGTCCTAAAAATTGTACTTCATTCCGCCAGAATTCACACTTCGAGAATTTGGCATACAACTGTTCCTCTCTGAGTATTCCTAGAGCTATTCTCAAATGCTCTGCATGTTCTGCCTCAGTCCTTGAGTAGATCAAAATATCATCGATAAAAACTATCACACACTTGTCCAAGTACTTCTTAAATACTCTATTCATTAAATCCATGAAAGCCGCTGGGGCGTTGGTTAATCCAAAGGACATTACCAAGAACTCATAATGCCCATACCTGGTACGGAATGCTGTCTTGGAAATATCTTCGGGTTTAATCTTTAGTTGGTGATATCCAGTTCTCAGGTCGATCTTGGAAAAATAAACAGCATCCTTTAGCTGGTCAAACAGATCGTCTATTCTAGGTAATGGGTACCTGTTCTTTATGGTTAGCTTATTCAACTCTCGATAGTCGATGCACAGCCTCATGCTCCCATCTTTCTTCTTAACAAATAAAACTGGTGCTCCCCACGGAGACACACCGGGTCTTATCATACCCTTATCCAAGAGTTCCTGCAATTGGATAGCTAATTCCTTCATTTCTAATGGGGCTAACCGGTAACGTGCTTTTGAAACTGGCACCGTCCCGGGGGCCAATTCAATAGCAAATTCAATCACTCTATCGGGTGGTAATCCCGGAAGGTCTTGTGGGAATACATCTTCAAATTCGTTGACTACCGGAATATCTTGTAAGTTGGGCACCTCCTTCTGCGTGTCTACCACATAGGCCAGGTAGGCCTCATTTCCTTTTCGTAGCATCCTTCTGGCCTGGGCCATAGTCAAAAATTTCCACGTCTGCCTCTTTCCTCTAAATATAACTTCTTTCTTCCCTGGGATATTTAACTTAAGTTTCTTCCCTTTACAGTCTATCTGAGCATCATTGCTAGATAGCCAGTCCATTCCCAAAATTACATCAAACTCCCCTAATTTAAAAGGAATCAGATCAACACTAAAAGATTGCTCCCCGATGCCTATCTCACAGGCGGGGTGAATCTGGTTAACAGGAATAATTTCATGATTGGCTATTTCTACTTGTAAGGGTTCTATCAAGGGTTCAACTTTAAGTCTTAAATTACGCGCAAAGTCCCTTGATATAAAAGATTTAGTTGCTCCCGAATCAAATAAAACGTTTGCACTGACTGAATTTAGAGAAAGGGTACCTGCTATCACATCTGAATCTTTCATAGCATCCTGGACTGTCATGTTGAAAGTCCTTGCGGTAGGTGGCTTATTAGAAGCAGCCCTGCTTGCTCCCGAAGCTGCTGGTTTGTTCATTGGGCATTCCCTCTTCCAATGACCCGGGCGTCCACACTGATGACAAGTGGTGGTTGGGCGGGTAATGGGGGTTGGCGAAGTGCACTTGTCCGAATAGTGTACCCTCTCGACCACACTTGAAGCAGATTACCGGCTTTCCTTTACATTCCCCTAGAATGCATCCTTCCACAAGTGTTACAGGCTGGCAATGGGGGTCGAGACTGGTTGGAATAGGACTATTCTTGACTTCTGGCCACTCTGGCTCACATTCACGCTCATGGGCCGCTTAAACCCAGTGTTCCTTCCCGGTAGGGACACTGCTCCTCGATTAAATCTAGTTGGGAAGCTCCTTCCTGCGGAACCTCCACCCATGCTCATACTTTTCCTCTTTATTCCCTTCCTTTCTCCTTTCTTTCTGCATCTGTTCACTTCCAGCTTCTACAATTGTTGCCTTTTGCACCAGAGTGGCATAATCCGTAAGCCAAGGATTGCCACCCTATTCTGAATCCACGGTTTCAGTCCCTGCTGAAACCTCCTAGCTTTCTTTTCCTCGGTGCTCACAAACTCCGGCACAAACCTTGATAACTCAGTAAATTTTGTTTCGTACTCTGCTACAGACAAGTTATTCTGCTTTAGCTCCAAGAACTTGAGCTCCATCTGGTTTTCCATAAACCTCGGGAAATACTTTCCCAGAAACAACTGACTGAATCTCTCCCAGGTTATAATAGCATCTGTCTCCATGTTTTTCTTGGCCTCCCACCAGTAGTTAGCCTCTCCTTTCAGAAGGTAGGTAGCAAATACAGTCTTCTGTGCCTCATCGGATACTCAGAATCTCAAAGGATTTCTCCATTTCCTTTAACCGTGCCCTTGCCTCAACTGGGTCGGCTGATCCGTGGAACTCAGGGGGCTTAAGGGACTTAAAAGCCCTGAAAGAGTTTGCCACAGTATTGTTATTTCCTTGAGGGGGTGGGTTGGGTTGACATTCCAAGTTCTGCCTTAGGAGTTGCATGAACTGGCCCATGGGATCCATGCCTGGGTTTGGTACTGGTTGCTCAACCTCAGTTTCTCCTTCTTCAGCCTCTATCTCAAATCCCTCAACATCATATGTTTCCTCTTCCTCTTCATACAGGGAGTCATCCTGTTCCACATAATCCTCATCTTCCTCTTCACTGTGTTCCTGGTTTCTATTATCCTGATTATGGCTTCCCTGGTCCTCAGATCCAGGGTTCGCCCTAGTTCCAATCTTTTTTGGCGGCATGATTCTGATAATAAAAAAAATATTATTGGGAAATTCAACTGTTAGGTCACAATCATATACAACATTGTGCCTTGCACAGCTCTTATAATGGGGAGAACGTATATCGCAATTCTATTATTTTATGACAGTTCTAATACGAAGTGCAGTAATAATAATGATAAAAACAGTGATCTCGTCACTAAGGAACTGAACCGAACGGAAACAAATATATACATAATGCGAGAAATACATAGTTTGATCTGGTCAAAAGTACAACAGTGCTACAGCCATCTGTCCCAAAAGTGATACACAAGAGTCTATCTGTCTAGTCAGAAAAAGGGATGATATATACAAGTCAACTATCCCGAAAATTGGCTCTTACTAAGGCCTCGGCTAACTAGACAACTAGACTATTCCATCGTCAATCCTGAATCACACACCGGAGTGGGTCAGCTTCCATACCCTTTCCATCGCACGACGGAAGATATAGTCGGCCTGCCGCCTGGAGATCCTACCATGACTGTCCCCCTGGAAGAGATCTGAGTCTCGCTCGGGACGTGAGCTATATCCCCGTAATCTCCCTCCTCAAGGATCGGGGTATAGTGGCCCTAGTCTCATAAGATCGGGTACGCCTACCCGCCCTCTCCGCATCCAACTCCCTCCTGGCCTCATCCAGTCGGGCCTCAACAACAGCCAATCGGGTCCTCAGTACATCCTGCACATAGCCGTGCGCTAACGAAGACTGCCTGTGGGCAGGGTCAAGAGGTGGTGAATCCGGAGCCGCTGGGGGTGCCTCCTCAGTCTGCCTAGGCTCGGAAGTATGGGTCTCTGAGCTGTCATCATAAGGGATCCAAGATAGTGGTGGAGGGGTAGGAGCTCTGACCACCGGAAGTGTGGGTAAAGGGGTGTCAGCATACACTACCATAGGTCCGACACGCTCCTCAGCTACTGGGACCTCATCCGGGTCCTCCTCTTCTGGAATAGCAATGACCTCTGTCTCTGACTCCTCTGAGGGGTCCTCCTCATCTGAAATAGCAATGACCTCCGTCTCTGACTCCTCTGAGGGGTCCTCCTCATCCTCCTCCATCTCAGGCTCCTCCTGATCCTCAACATCTAGTAGTGCCTCATCATGCTCACGCTCGAACATCTCAGGGTCCTCTATCTCAGGCGCCTACATATTAAACGAGCTAAGTTACTATCATGATACTTATAAGGGTTCCCGTAAGGGTTTTAACTGTCAGCACTACTTTAAGTAGTCCGACCATGAACTTGGCAAGAGTTCTTATTATCTTTGTGAGTTTGTTATTATATCGTCGGATCATCTCTGAGGTTTATAACGCTTAGCTCTGATACCATTTCTGTAACACCCCCAGATCCGGGGTCGGGGATCCGGGTCTTCACGATCTGTCTCTCCACAATATCACTTCACTTAATTAATAATAATTAACCTCATACTGTGACCCCACACTAACACACACCACAACCCGTTATAGTCTCAGAGATGAAATTGAAATAAGTACAAGTCTTTGAATCCGCAATTTAAAAGTTATTACAACCCAAAATGATTACTTGATAAATTTACAGTTAATTGTCATTATCTGCCACAAGTTATAATTATACATAATTGATTCTCAAAAGTAGATGGTCTGATCTACAGATAGATCTACCTCTGCAGCTATAGCAACTATGATCTCAACGGGAAGGCGCGGGGCACTTCCCACGCTCTTGCGCTGGGTCTGCTGGAGTCTGGCCATCCTTCCTAACTGTTGTTGTGTGATGAAGAAATAAAGCAAGAGTGAGCATTACAGCTCGCAAGATAATATATAGTGTAATCAATGATGCAAGTATCTAATAGATAACTTACTGAAAACCTTTATCAAAAGTAAGATAATTACTTACTGGATATAAGCTTAAAGGAAGATGAAGTTACCAAATACTTCACTATACTTATATCATTTATAAGGCTACTTGAACTACCACTGTTCAAAGTATTATAGGTAAAAAAAAAGTCATCCCATAGATGAGACCACAAGTTAAGACTTGAATAGATTCAATCTTTGAAATATTATTGAATGAAATAAAGTTACGAGATACTTTATTTAGTCCCGATATATATCCACATATGTATCTCTTAAACATTTCCTGGAACCTCTGTTATGTAAAGTATGAACAGAGTTTGTAACATCCAATGAATTTTGGAAAGGAAAAGAATTTTGGCATAAACCCGATATCTTGTTGATCAGGCAAAGATACCAATAAGTAACCTTTTCTACTAGTAGATGGATGAATCCCCCACCGGTCATCACCCTGGCCACATAAGGACCTTGTGCTGGACCGCCACCCGGCCTCTTACGCGTTGATGGACTGCCACCCAGCCACTTACACTTTGATAGACCGTACCCCGGCCTGTCGCTTATGTCGACTCAATTAGATGGGCTTACTTCCCGAACGTTGGGTAAGTAATCAATTCATTTGTTTTCTCAAAACAGCAACCACGTTGTGAATGTAAAATGCACCACAGAGCTGGATCCCCCAGGTTTTGAGCGAGTATTTAAATCCCCTTTGAAAGGAAGATCTTCAATATAAAAAATGAGTTTTGGGATCCGCTCTAACTTTTAAAAATCATTTTGAAGACTCGAAAACACTTTAAAGAGTGTTTGGAGTAATGCTGATTTAATGAAGTAAATCAGTCCTAATATATTTAGAAAATATCTGAATATTATTATTTAAATAATATTCCCATAGAGAATAATCTTATAAAAATAATCGAAGTAGAAGTTTTAAAACTTATACTTGAAATGGATATTAAATAACCAAAGATATACTTATATGAAAGTACTATCTTTATTTGAATAATCGAAAATAAGTTTGATTATCGAAACATTATTCTTTAATAAAATAAAGAATATTATTAAATAATAAGCGGAGTCATAATATCTCGAATGAATATTATAAATAATATTCATTAAATAAAATAAAGGAGTCATACATCCTCAAATGAATATCCAAGTACTATTCAATAAATAATATAAAGGAGTCATAAGTCCTCGAATAAATATTCAAAATAATATTCAATTAATAAAATAAAAGGAGTCATAAGTCCTCGGATGAATATTCAAGTAATATTCATTAAATAAAATAAAGTTATCGAATAAACCTTATTCGATTAATAGTTTGGAAAACTATAACCATATATATATAAATATATATATAAAATCTACTCGGGATCCTCGACTCCCGGTTTTAGAAAATGTTTTCACCTTTGGGTCCCTATACTAAGGGTATATGCAAATTACCGCTATTCTCTAGCATAGGTATTATCAACTGAACCAACAGATATATATGGCAAGAATACGAAACAGGCATGCATATATATACCATATCAGCATGCTTCAATATATCGCATATTTGCTAATTAACCAACATGCATCTATCGCAAGATAATGCATATCCACATATACATCACAACAACAGTATAACGGATAGAAAACTTGCCTGAGCGACTGGGGGTGATAAAAGGCTCGGGACGAGTCTGGGAACCTATAAACAACAAGTAAGTTGGAATTAAACCAAAGTCACTTGTAAATCTATACTTTAACTAACTTAGATTATAACGCTTGTTTTGCGCTTACTGATTTTCTTAAGTCACTCGAGTACCCTCGGCTCCACTATTTTTAATAAATTAACCATTACGAGTTTTAAGGCGATTCTTTCGCGGGTGTCTTACCAACTGCCTAACACACTTACCATAATTGTTTCATACATTAATTAACCCTTTTTGGTCTTTAACCTATGTTTCAAAGTAAGGCGAGGGGAAAAGTTTCGTTCGCGAAACGCCGTTACTTGAAACGGTCGTTTCTCCTAAACCGTGCATCGGAATCGAACGAACTACATATCAAAACGAAGCTCGTAACATGAGCTATCTAAACATGTAAATGGTCAACATCTAGGAGGGGGTTCTCGGGTCCTAATGTTATGAACAAAAGCAGTCTAAAGTAAATCGGACATTACGACGGCTATGTTTACGCGATTTCCCAATTTTAAACCATTCAAAAACCATCACAATTCAACCTCAATCCATTCGTACAACCAAAGTCCATCCTTATCACATCATAACAGCCCCAATCAATTCAATATTAACATTTATACTTATGCCTAAGCTTGAATTTAACTATACTTAAGTTCTTTTAACCAAAACAACAAGATTCACCATTCCATTTCACTACCACTCCAACCCACACTCTAAACCACAAGCATTAAGCTACTATATCACCATAATAATCAAAATCATCTTATAATACAAAGGAATCTAGGGTTTGGAGATGATATACCTTCCTTGAAGTGGTGGGAGTAGCTAGGAAGCCTTAAGAAGCCTTGAGGAGTCTTAGGAAAGCTTGGATCTTAAAGGAAAAACAAGAAAATCAAGTTAAAATTCTTGAAGTCACTATTCATTATCTTCTTCATTGATTTATTGAAGAAGATTGAGAATGAATGGGGTTCTTAAACTCATGATATAGCCATAACTATGCATAAGGATGATTAGGGAATTATCTTACCAATTTAGGAAGCCTTGATCTTGAGTTTTGAATTTCTTCTTCCTTTGCAATAGTAAAAGCCGAGAGCAATGAAGAAATAATGCCTTGGTTTTTTTTTGTTTTGATGAAGAATGAATTATTTGGCTTGGTTGGTTGTAGTTTTGTTTTTGTTTTGGTAAATTACCTATTTGCCCCTGATTTTGTGTGGTTAATAATCCACCACATTTCCTTCCTTCCCTTGTCATGCTTATGTCATGCTATGATGTCATCTTTCCCTCCTTGTCCTCTTCTCATTGGTTGGGTGACATCATCCCCACTAATCTCTTTGATTAACTTCCTAATTGTTTGCCTAATGACCGCTGATCTGTTATACGGTTCGCTTAACTTTCGTTTTCGTTTATCGTTTGAGGGATCATACCCGGGATCTTATTACTTAGGTTCCCTTAACCTTTCTCAATATATTATATTCCTTTTATGATCCTCTCTTATAATCCTTTAATTTAAATCCTTTTTATCCTGTTACCTTATACTCAATTCTTTCCGTATCTAGTGGATTTCCGGGAAAAATCAAAGTGTTCGGAATTGGATTCTGGTGATCTTTACATACACTTATATACCATGTAGAGTACTAATAAAATCTCAGAATATCCATAACAGAACCCCTACATAGTGTGGCATGAAAAGTTTTCTCATTCAGCTAAAACACTATTCACAAGGGTTACAAAAAGTTCAAAATTTTGGGGGTTATTACAACAAGCTTGTATCATGGTTCAGCAAGAAGCAGAATTCTGTTTCCACATCAACAGCTGAAGCTGAGTACATTGCTGCTGGTAGTTGCTGTGCACAGATACTATGGATGAGGAATCAACTATTTGACTATGGTCTGACTGTTGACAAAATTCCAATATTCTGTGACAACACAAGTTCCATTGCCATTACTGAAAATCCAGTGCAGCACTCAAGAACCAAGCACATTGATATCAAGTACCACTTCATTAGGGAACATGTGATGAAAGGTACAGTGGAACTTCATTTTGTTCCAAGTGAAAAGCAGATTGCAGACATATTTACCAAGCCACTTGATGAATCAACATTCACAAGATTAGTAAGTGAGTTAGGTATGCTTAATTATTCATAATCTATGTCATCTATATAATCTGTCTTGAAGCCTGAAATGAATTTGCTGCAAGAACAAAGTTGGCTTTAATTAAGACTTATCCTATCAACGGATATTCTCTATCCGTTGAAAGCCAAAATTGTTCTATCAACGGATGTTCATTATCCGTTGAAAGACAAATACATTTCTGGTAATTTTATCCTTCAACGGATAAAATGGTGTTGTTCATCAACGGATAACTATTTCCCTTATCCGTTGAAGTGTCACGTCAGTTACTATAAGTGAGTCACAGCCGTTGATTCTTTTACTCAACCGTTGATACAGATATACAGTGTTATATGTATTTGTATTTAAGGTAGTTTTCAGAATTTCTACAGTTTTATTTATTCTTGAACGGCTGTAACTTACTTAAAAGTATCATTTAATCATTTTATTTACGTTTTAATTCAAGAAAGTATAAAAGCCCAATTGAACTCTTATTCTCACTTTACGCTTTCTTGCAATTCTTATTCTCTTTCTCTCTAAATTCTCAAGTTTTTCTCTGCAACCTCTACTCACAACAATGGCACCAGTAGTCAAAATTATGTCTCAAACAGGATTTGTTTATGAAAAGAATAATTTCATTGCCTTGGTTGAAAAGAATGAAGCCCATTCTGATTATCACAAGATGATGGACTTCATCAAAAACTGCAAACTAAGCTATGCAATGCTGGAAGGCCCAACCATCTACTGTGAGGTGATTGAGGAGATTTGGACAACTGCAGAGTTCAACTCCACAGATATGACTATTGCCTTCTCTCTCAAAGGTAAGGACTATTGCATTAATTGTGATGATATACAATCTTGCTTTAAGTTGCCTGAGAATAATGCCATGACACCACACACTGATAAAGATGTCTCTGCTATGCTAGATTCCATAGGCTATGCTTTTGATTCTGCTAGTTTAGGTAGTATTAGAAGGAAAGGCCTTAGGAAAGAATGGAGTTTTCTTGGAGATGCCTTTATTAAGGTTTTCTCTGGGAAGATTAGCAATTTTGATGCTATCACTTCATCTCTTGTTAATATGCTCTATATGCTAGTTTCTGATAGGTACTTTAATTTTAGCAACTGTGTTATGCTAGAATTAGGTTCCAGATTAGGTAACAAAGCTAATAGACCACATAACATCTACTATGTTAGATTCTTTATGTTATTGGCTAACCATGTTGCTGAAGGTTTGGTTATATCCAATGAGAATAATAAACTCAAATGCTGGGCACAAGAGAAAAGGGTCCTTGCAGACCTTTTGAGAATGAACCTCAACAGCCAGGTGCCATTGGTATACTTGCCAATCATGAATGCACCACAGGTAAGTGAGGTAAATACTTCTATAACTCCTACTATTTCCAACCCCAATGTTTCTTTGCCTTCTAGTGTGGCTATGGAACCTGTGTCTCTGTCCAAACAGGCTCCTACCAAAGCCACCAAATCTAAAGTTTCCAGAGTCAAGTCAAAGAAACCTACCTCTGTTGTTTCTCAAAAGACAACAGTTGTAACAACTACCATAAACCCTGAAGGGAGTGAACAAGGTGTGAGTGGTGAAGGGAGGGGTGAACATCAAAAAGCCCCCCAGGATAAGGTGGGAGAGGTGAGTGGTACCCAAACCAGCCAAGCCACAGTCTCTCAAAAGACTGTGGTGGTTCAAAAGGAGTCCAACACATCCCTAGTTGCATCCTCCCAAAAGGTTGTAACTATTGAAAATAGTCCCCAACCAGGGATACAGAACAAAAGAGGGAGGGACACTGAAGCCACACATTCACCATTTAAAGCCTTTTCAAGGAAGAAGAAGGCCAAGACCCTAGTTTCCACACAAGGGACACACACAGCACAGATACATCCACCTGTATCTGTGCCTTCTCAAATTCAGCTTGATGTGATTCCAGCAAATGTGGAATCACAGCCCCATTCTCTCAATATAGAAACACACCATTCATCAAACTCTCCAACACCCTCTCTGAATGTGGATATGATATTCACATCAATTCCTGATTCTCCCTCATTAAAACTCAGGGAGGAGCCCCACTCAAAACCTGGTGATAATCATCTTTTAGATGATTTGTTGGATCATCAGCCAATTATTTCAGATGTAGCTGCAGAATCTGTGTCACCACACTTAAAATCAATCCATAAAGATTCAACAATTATGTCACTTTCTATATCTACATCTTTTCCTTCTTCAACGGATATCTCTCATCCGTTGACAAGTGGTTGTTCTTCAACGGATAAGCTTAACAGCAGTTATCTGTTGATGCCATCAGTTTCCACTTCAACGGATATTCCCTATCCGTCGATGGTCTCTACACACTTAACAGAAACAATTCCAACTGTAGAGGACATGGCAACTGTACAATCACTTTTAGGTTTGAGGGAAGGGAGTGATCTTTTGAGTGAAAGGCTGGGTTGCTCCCAGGCAAAAGGAGAGGTTGAGAGTCACCATATGCATGCTATTTCTTCCAGCATGGCAAAAGTGAGTGAGAGGAGTGCCACCTTAGAAGGTGAAGGTGAGGGTGTGAGGGTGTGTGTGAGCCAGGGGGAGCCCCTGATGCAAGAACAGAGAGAAATTGAGAGAAAGGCAGGTACAAAAGCTATAAGGGTGGATCCAGCCATTGCTAGTGAGTTAATGAAAGTGGATGATGCAGACAAGGGAAGACAATTTCAGCAACATTACAAAGCTGTCATTGATAACATTTCCTTGGATGCTGACACTTTTACTCACCCTGTTTCAGCCTATTAATTATTGGCTGCACAGGGCAATGTGGAGGCAGAACAGACACTACACATTGTACACACTTCAGAATCTCTTCTCAGAGACAAAGCTGCTGTCAATAGGCTGCCTTCTCAAGCTGGTGAGCCATCTGAAGAATTTGGAGTAAATTCTAATGATGATGACTCTAATTCTTTGAATGAGAGCATGAACTTAGGGGGAGTAGCAGGCCCAAGTTATGTTCCTGATCTTCCTGAATGGGCATGGGCAAAACCATCAACACCAGGAGAGTTTGGTGTCACTTTGGTCAGACAAGTCATGACAATTCAGAAGGCCCTTCAGGAGACTCAAGATGCTGGTACCAAGACAATTCTTCAAGCTCATCTGGAATCTCTGCATCTCTTGCAGTTGCAGCATTACCAGCAAAATCTAAGTGTGGATGAGCTCAAGCAGGAAATTGCTGATCTGAAATCCTACAATGCTGAGAAATTGGATTCAGTTATACCCTATGGTACTATGCAAGATTTGTTGGGGAGACTGAGGAAAGCATCTGATGCTGACAAGAGGCTGGCCAGATTGGAAGATAGGGTTCACATCATTGAAGACTCTATCATCACCATTCTTCAGAATCAATAAACTCAAACAAATCTACTCATGCAGCTGGCAAAAGCACAAGGCTTGACCCCTACCCTTGATGATAACAAAAAGGGGGAGAATAAAGGGGAAGGGGAAGGAGAGCCATCTACAACAGTTCAGATTTCTCAAGTGCTAGTTCCTGTCATCACAACTTCTCCAACTATTCAAGTCAAAGGAAAGCTAGATGGAATTGATCTAATCCAGATAGCAGCAGCTGAATTGCAAGTCAAAGAGCAAAGGAAGAAGATTGATGAAAAGATGCAACTAATATTTGGTTCTATAACTTCTCAATCACAATATGTGAAGCATAGCACAAAAGTGGAATCAATTATTATGGAACTCAAGCCAGTAGGGAGGCATAAGGATGGATAAACTTCTTCCAAAGATCTGCAACCTATGGTTCTCAAGCCCAACAACAGATCCAATAAGGACTCTACAAAGAATCCTCTAAAAGAGGTGGATTTTCCTCTTCTAAAAGCTGATGAGGACAAGCTTTTAGGTAGAAGTATTGCATATCTCAAAGAGACCATGGATGAGGCTGTAAGGAGAAACATGGCTATTATCTTCAGAGAGGGAAAGAGCATATGTGTGATGCAGGGACATCCCAAATTCTCAATAGCCAAGAGGGAAGAAACCAAAAGGTTGAAGGAAGAAGCCAAACAGCTAAAGGCTGACAAAAGAGCACAAGCAAAGCTTGCAAAATAGCTAAAGTCAAGTCAGGCTGAAGAACAGAAAGAAATTGAAGACAAAGGTGAAGATGAAGCTATGGGGGACATGGTTGGTACTGAGATGGAGGAAAGAAGTAAGGAAGAATGGCAGAAAGGGAAAAGAAAGAAGGTCAATGCAAAGAGAAAGAAGGTAGATAAGACTGAAGAAACCCAGTCAATATCCAAACCACTACCCTCTATTCCTGAACCCATTGTACCTGACCCCTTCATGAACATTCATGGTGAAACAATCATTACCAAGGAGGAACCAATTGATTGGGACACCATCAAATTGCCCACCTTCCTAACCTCTTCTCCACCATCAAAGAAGCAGAAAAGAAGAATCAAATCAACACCCTCTAAAGCCTCAATCAAATTCACACAGAAGCCTAAGCCTAAACCTCAAACCTCTAAAGATGATTATGTTCACATCTGTGATATAAAAGAATTTTCAGACATTGAACTCTATCTGGATGAGCTGGAGGAAGTAAGGGGAATAGCTGCCTACAGACAGCTACCAGAAAGACTAGTGTTCAAATATAAAGGAGCTGGGGAAAGAACATGGCCTCTTCACAGAATTCTGAATGAAGGCTACTCTACCTTGATTAGAGTCTACTCAGCCATACAAAAGGATTCTGGCTTTACCAGGACTGCCAAGACTGAGATTCTCAACAAGATTGCCAACTTAAGGAAAACTTGGAGGGAGCCCAATGCCTTGCCTAGAACTTTACTCATTCAAGAAAGAGGAATTACAATTCACAAATCACCTCATTGGTTGATGGAGTTCAGAGACAACAAAGGAGTCAGAAGATTTTTCAGAATTGAAGATCAGCTAAAGATTGCCAGTAATGAAACTCTCAAGGATATGCAATCTAAGTTAGATATCAATGAAGAAGATGAAGCTGAATTCTACAGACAACTTCAACTTCAAATAGAGGAGAATGACAGGAGGCTAGGAAAGAAAACCAGGGATCAAAGGAAAAGAAAGTAATTTGCTCAGGCTAAAGGAGCACCCTTGGAAACAATGTAATTCTTCAATTCCATCTCAGCATATACATTTTTGTAGCACCTTTTGAATTTCTGCTTTATTACAGTTTATATATTTGTTAAGTGTTTTGTTATCATCAAGCTAAACCCAAATTTATGCCTACAGTTCTAGTAGACATAAATAGGGGGAGATTGTTAGGAATATGTGTATTAGTTTGATGATAAGTTAAGCAAAACACTTAAGTAGAAATCTAGTGTTTGTAGCCTCAACGGATAAGACCATCTTGGCTATCCGTTGAAGGAGTAGCTTTACTTAGCAATAAGTTTAGCATTGTAGCACATTTCACTCTCTGGTTTCAAGCTGTAATTCTTAGATGTTGTTAGGAAATAATCAGTCATGTTGACTACTAATGGATGTACAAATAGGAGGGCTAATTGTAAATATTTCATGCCTTGTAATTTTATATAAGTGAAGAAGTGTCAACGGATATTGAAGACCTTCAACGGATAAGAAACAAAGCTTCAACGGATGTCTCTAATGCTTCAACGGATAATATCCATCAACGGATAAGTGCTTCAACGGATAAAGACTTCAACTGATAATGCATCAACGGATAAAGCTTCAACGGATAAAGCCTCAATGGATAAGGCATCAACGGATGAAAGCTTCAACGGATGCTTAGTTCATTAGCAGTTGATAGTGACAATTCACAAGCTGACAGAGGCACATGGGTTGACAGAGACACACTGGAATGTGGAAGCCTCTAGGAGGAATCAAGAAAATGCAGCATTTCCATTCTGATGCAAACAAGGAAGTATTCAAAGATTTACAGATTATCCTAAATTGCATTGGATAGAGAAATGAAGAAGAAACATGTGAAGAATCTTTTCAATTGTATTTTACAGTTTGTCTTCACTTGTAAACTTGGTGATATATAAACCAAGTAGCATCTAGTAATTAGATATGAATTTTCCTGAGCTGTTTAGAACTATCAAAAGAGAAAATCATCTAGTTTGTACTAGGAAGCAGCTGTGATTTAATTCTTTGAATCACAGATTTTCTGAAATAACACATCTCTAGTGGAACAACAAATCCACCAGAAAAGTTTTTAAGTTCTTTGTGCTCATTACATTTGTGTTTGAATATATATCTGTCTGCATCAGCTTCAAGCAATTCACACACATTTGATCACTCAAACACTTAGCCTTAGAAACTGCTCAAAACTTGAAAAAGTTTTGAGATTTACATTCAACCCCCCTTCTGTAAATCTCATTGTTAGTCCACTGGGAATAACAATTATAGATTCTGAAAGCACTTTTTACAAGCTTCGATTCGACTACTTGAACGCCCAAATCGGAGTTCGGTAACGCCTTCGTTTTTATGTTTGATTTTGAAGAACGCGGCAAATATTCATATTTTTCTCTGTAAATTATACGTTTTAACTGTTTGTTAGTGATTATACGAATAAATTAAAATAAGAAAATGGCTATTTATACTTATGGAATATTAATATCACGTTGGATCGTATTGGATCCGAAAATAGATTACTTAGCCGCTAAGTAACTATAAAAATGATCCAATTTGATACTAGTTTGGATAGTTATCAAAACCGGGCTTCTTATGAAACACTTTATGTGAAGATAATGTAATAATATCCCGTCTCTCGAGAATACGGGTTTTATTGATCTACTGAAATGATTATTTTATTGAAAATTTTGCGCTGGGGCTCGTATGGGTCAAACCAGATTGAGAAAGTCAAAACACGGAAAATGTCCAGAATAATCAGATTAGGTTAGGAAGGAGTTTTCCGAAGAGTTTTAGGTTGTAAAAATGCAAAAATGGTTAAAGTTGGGCGTTTTCCGGTTTTATAAAATAGTTTTACAATTATCAGAAAATAATTATTAGATTTATAAATTCTTATAAAATCATATAACTATCCAAAAATTACCAGAAAAATACCATAATTATCTATAATTTATTTTGGACTTATTAAAGATCAAAGTACTTACACTTTATCACATATAAACACCCAAACATCAATCTCAAACATTAGATAATTCACCAAAATTCACATAGTAATCATATAATGGTTATTTATTGATAGAAATAATTACACGCTATATCTCGGATATTACATTCAACAACTGTCCGGTAGGAAAGCATGATGGTCTGATAGTCTTGGTTTGACATGTTGGATGTGAGAAGCTGCTGTGATATTTGTATAAGGCCATCAAGTTGATCAACCACTAGATCATCAATAGTGGAGGGTTGAGCAACTATTTCTTGTAACCATTGGGAAATGATATGAGGTTCTTGTGGTTGAGAGGTGGAAGGTTGATTTGTTGGGTGTGAAGGTGATAGGATAACGGAACCACCTATGACATAGTCACAGTTTGACTCACAGTTTGCACTGTGGTTATGACATGGTGTTTTTCCTCCACTTGTGGTGGGAACCTCTAGTTGAATTGGAGGGGATTTGACTGGGATACTGTCATGTGCACCATACTCAAACCCTTGTGCTTCTTGTAGAACACTGTCACATAAATGTGATGTACTTGCCTCTCCCATAGCAGGGTCATTGGCAATTGAACTCCTAGCTTCAATTGTTAGTATGTTGCCCAATGAAGATACAATTGTTTAAGGGGTGTAACGGCCTCAACCCCGGGGTCAGGAGTTGACGTTCCCAAACATAATTACCAATAATATAAACAACAAGATTATTATTAAAATATACAAACTTGACCCCAAACCAAGATCCGATCCAGGTTCAAGTATGGTTCAGATTCACATTATTACAACCCACTTATTCAACATCTAACACACTCTAACTTTATTCAGCAACTCATCAGACCTCATGGTCTGATACAAACTACCTCAGAGGAGCCGGGTCCAGTAGGGGCGAAAACATGGGTCTGTCTGACTGGTCTTCTAGGCATCTGCGAGATATACATAACAGTATGCAAGGGTGAGCATAATTGCTCAGCAGTACCAATATATGAATAATGGAATAAAAGCAGTAATATAACAATAATAGGAACAGAGCTGTAATCATGATATCAACATTTATAATGAAAATCAAAGATAACTGGATATCACTAATTAGCATGCTTTATCAAAATAACATAGCAGTGTGGCTTTGTAAATACCAGAGTCCAATTTTAGCATGCTAATCACATTTATAAAACCGCTGTATCAACTACTTATGCCCTTACGGGAATCACAAATCCAAATCAGATACATAGCGGATATGTGAAGACAACTGTCAGGCTATCAACACCAGACGACTCTAACTGCCATCCCATTTACCTGTTCCGGAACTCAGAGACTAGCTAGGTCTCTGACATGCTGGACTAATTGATTTTATATTGCGCGCAACCGAATTAGCCTCTTACGCCACCTCAATAGGCCTACTCTGGCCCCAACGTATCCCATATCTGATCGGTTTTATCCAGTTTTCAAAACACTTGTACCTATCTCATTTTCAAAATCAATTTATTTAACCAGCACATATATAAAATCCAGTTCGCAATTCATTTCATTCGAGATAGGTACCTTTCGAAGTTAATTTTCCCCAAAACAATTTGAAAACAGTGATTTATAACTATAGGGGATACGTAACTTAAACGTTTATGTTCCATTAGGAGAATAAAATATTTAGCTATTCATACGTACTAAACCATAAAAGAATGGTCAGGGGTACTTGCCTTGTAACGCTTACAAAACCCTAAGTAGCTTTCACGCTGACTTCGGTCCTAGGGAAACTCGACAGGGATCTACAAATACAGAATAACCTATTCACTTATATTGACATGCTTGATATCCTCAAATTCTAATAACCCAAATCCGATAACCCGACTCGTATAATTATTATCCACATAATCACGTAATCACATAACCCGAACACAAATAGGGGTAACACGTAGAATATAATTATGTACATTTACAAATATATTTTAGAAAATTTTGACAGCAACTTCTTGTTTGTAAGACTACCCGTCGATTACAATCGACGTCAACAATCCACAACAATCCACATTATCACTCCACCATTTTATACAACGTACATCACAACCCATTTCACAATGTATACTACAATACACTTCGTAATTAATTATTTTAAATCCGAAAGTATTTTTCATAATCATTTTATTTATTTATAAAAATTAGGACTCAGAATAAATCATCATAGTCCACCGTCCGCTCATAAAAAGTCATCGCGGACGGCGGCAAAATTTCGCGGGTACCCGATAAATTCTCTGGTTTCCAACGCAAAATTTCACCGATTAATCCTTAAGAATTACTCCGCAAAAATAATTAATATCATGAATATAAATCAAAAACCCTGCAGAAAATAAGAAATAAAAATTAAAGGCTACAACAATCGAGCCCAACTGCAGAATTCGGCCCAAAAATACCAGGCCCAACTGCAAAGCCCAAAACTAACCCAACAGAGAAACACGAAGCAAAGCCGCACAAACACACTGCACAGCCGCACAAACACACGCCCCACTGTGCCACACACACACGCACACACACCTACGCACACACTTATACACACAGGTACACACATATATATAATCATATGCATATACACAAATTAATAGCATAAATCGAACCAGCCAAGCAAGAAAATCAAGCGGCGGCTCACCGAAAATGACCGGAAAAACAAGAACGGCGGCAACCAGGAGCAACAGGGAGGAAAGAACGCAAGAATGGGAGGAATAGAAGCGGAGAGAGAATCGAGATAGAGAGATTGAGAACACATAAATGAGTAGGAGGAATTGTAATAATAATAATAAAAAAACAGTTATGATGCTAAATTGTGCGAGGCAGTGTTAGGTCACACTTTCACTGTAGAGGGGGTGAATACAGTGTTTATTACAATCAAATCAAACTTCAAGAACTTATGTAACAGAAAACAAACTTTATTGAAACAATAAACTCTGTTACAATCTGGAACTGTTATCTCTCAGTGATGAACAAAATATCACGAGAGCTGCTAGGGTTACAGTAAATAATATTCTCGATAATGATAACACTTATAGTGTAAACCCTATGTCTGTGTTATATACTACACAGTTACAAGATAATCACTAATTGATATGGAATATAATTCTGCTTCCTAATATATATCAATCAGATATCTTCTATTCCAAGTATTCCATTCTTCACGGAATTCCTTCTTCATGCATATCTCTTCTTATGTTTATCTTGATCTTCTTAACTTCAATCAGCTACTGTCCTTATCTGATCGTCCTTCAGCACTTAAGTTCTGATATCTATCTCCTGATGACATAAGTACTGATATCCCTTAAGTTCTGACGTCCAGCATAAGTACTGATCAGTTAAGTACTGATTTGTTCTGTTCAAATAAGATCTGAAATCTAAACATAAACATATTAGCCATGACATTATCAAATATATCTAACAATCTCCCCCAACTTGTAAATTAGCAAAATATACAAGTTTAACAGATATTTGATGATGTCAAAAACATTAAGTACAAATGCATGAGAAATAGACAAGATAACTACAACTTACAGTCCTTAAAGCTTTTACCAATTCAACTTCTGATAACAACTTTGGTCTGTATACACATCAGAATTTAAGTAGTTGTAGATCTTTGACTTGGCTTCATCATTTTCTGATCTCTCTGATGTCAGGAGTTGTTCTGAGATAATTCTTCAACAAACATTTCTCAGTATATCTGAGTTCATCAATCATTCTCCGTTTGACATCTTTAAGCTCTGCAGTATCTCTCACCAGTTTGAAATATTGCAGCTCTGAGATCATTAATCTTTGCTTTTCTCAACTCCCGATCTAGTCTTATGACATAAGCTTTGTTAGACTCTAGATTGAATTCATAAGCCCCTTAATACCAAGATATGTTCTGATCTGTGCAGTATTAGGCTTCATATCAACAATATCACCATTGTGATTTCTGTACTTTGGAACATATCTGCTGTCAGACTTAACAGAATAAAGCCTTTTCTGTCTCTGAATCTATTCTTTTAAGTAGTTTGCAGCAGTCTCTGTTATTCTGTTATCCACTTGAAGTAAGAAAAGTACATGCTCCAATTCTTCAAAATACTTCAAAGGAATGGCATTTTGTCTTATATGATAAACCCCTACCATCTGTCATGAAATACAACATGATGTATTCTTTCTAAGTAGGTATGGTAAACCATCTGTACAGATTCTAGTGATTCAATCTCTCAGGAGTTGCTCCAATACCTGGTTCACACAAGGAAGTTGGATCATCGGTAGTGTTGTGTACTCTTCTTTCATCAGCACTTCCCAATCCAGTTTTATCTCTAGCTTCCTTTCCAGTAACTACTCTTGCTTCAAAACCACTTGGAGTAGTCTTCAAAGATTGAGTCTGTTTTGCTTTAGTGAATCATGGTAGGAGTGTTTTAGATTTATTTTCTGATATCAAGTTAACTTGAGCACTGTCAGAGGTTACTTGCTTCTTCTGAATATCAGAACTTACAATTTCTTGACTCTGAACAACTTGAGCCATGTCAGAGGTTGTTTTAAGAACTTTTCTTGAAGTCAGAGCAAGATCATCTTTTCCATCAGTAATTTCTTCTTCCTCAGGAGGTACATAAGGCTTGATAGATTCACCAACCTTTTCTTTACCCTTGGATCTTGGATCTATCTGTGGTTGTGATCTAGCCAAAGTTTCTTCAGTATGTATCCTTTCTTTGATCACAATGCCTTTAGGTTTTGGAAGTAACTTTTTACCAGAAGCTTCAGATTTAGATGTGACTTTCTCTGATTTAAGTCTGGCTTCTTCTTCCTTTAAACTTTCCAAGTCCATCCCTGGATTTTTCTTGAAGAAATAATTGTCTTGACATTTCCTCATCAAGATCTAGAAGTTCATCAGAACTTATCCTTTTACCAGCAGCAGAACTTATTCTTTTCCCAGTATCAGAACTTGTTATGTGACTAGCTTGTCTTGATGTAAACCTTCTACCTTGGACTATGACCATTACCCATTCCAGAGTTTCCTTGGTCATCTTTTCCATCATCCTTTCCTTGCAGTGACTTGTTGGTTTTGCATTTGGACTTAATTACCTTCTCCCCCTTTTTGGCATCAGCAGGTAATAAAAGAGAGATAAGTAGTTCCAACTGAGGTCTGGATTTCAGTAAGTTGCGATTGCTGAGAAGCTTGATTTATCAGAATTTGATCAATCTGAGCTTGTTGCTTCTCTTGAGTTTTCTCAATATAAGCAACCCTGTCAATGGTAGGTTGGAAGAACTTTTTCTTATCAATTTTCCAAACTTGTTCCTGTTTGATAAAGTTCTCCTGAATCTTGTGTAGCTCTGCATGAGTGTTGGAATGAAGACCTTGTAGATGTTTAGTACTCAATGCAGTGACTCTAAGCTGGGTTTTAAAATCATCAGAATGTAACATTTCATCAGCTTTAGTCAAGTGCTCAGCAAGATGTAAAGCATTGGAACACATGAAACTGAGTTCCATTCCTTTAGTCCACTCCTGACCTGCAGGAGTTTCACTCCAAGGTACTGGTGCATCCCTGATAACAAACTCCTTTACCAGTTCAGACTTAGGAAGAGTCAGTGGAGGAGTATGTCCTGAAGGACCTGCTTCATCAGCATCTACAGTTTGTAGCAGCCTCACCAGTATCTCCAACATTTACAGCATCAGAACTTAGAGAATCAGTATCTTCTGATAAGACAACTGTGTGAGTAGCAATGGAGGCTTCAACATCCTCTAATTGCTGATCTGATACTAAGTTCTGATCAACAGCCATATCCTGATGCTCACCTAAAATCTGATCATCAGCATCTTGATGCAGAGAAGGTGTTAGTGATAACTCAGGAGTTTTGAACAGCATCAGTAACAGGTGTTGTGGAAGGATTATTTGCTGTTGGAGCTTCTAAGAAAAGTATTTCAGGCACAACCAGGTTCTGAATATCAATTTCAGCACTTGTGCCTGGATCAACAAGAGACATAGAAGGTGAATTAGCCTTGTCAGATATAGGTTCCTGAGATGGAGTTGATGGAGAAGAAGTGACTGGAGCAAATTCCTTGTCTTGTGAGATCAGAGATTCCTGATCCCTTCCTTAGCTGCTTTCCTCCTCATCATCTGAAACTGGCCTTTGTGCCCTCTGTTTCTTATACTTCCATGTTGATTTGGATTCCTTGGGAGTTTCAGGAACCGTCATACGTCTAAGCCTCTTGAGAAGCCTAGAACCCCCAATTGCAGAATCCGTCTGAGAATTGGCCTTCTCAGCTTCATTTACCACAGGTTCTGAAGAGGGAATCTGATCCTCAGAATCTGATTCATCTCTCAAAGTAATGCTTCTCCTCTTTTGAGGTGTTTGAGGAACAGTCTTTGTTCTCTTTGGCTTAGAGGATGTAGGCTTCACAGTAGGTGCTGACGAAGAAGGTTGAGCAGTCTGTGAAGTGGAGAGATAGGATTTGAGATAAGTTCTGAGGGTAGGTTGAGTAGAATGAGAGGTAGGTACTGAGGTTGATGGATTTTGGTTATGGTGAGTTGGTTGAACATTTGAGGTAAACAGATTTGTAAGTAGCAGGATCAGCATTTACCAGAATCTGTTTCACAGACTGAGGAATCTGTAATTGTCTCACCATTGATTTCTTTGTGTCAGCATTTATCAGGTCGTTAAAGTATCTTTTTGCAACCTTAAAAGGTGGGGTTTGAGTGCTGACTAACTGGGGTTCAGCAGTACAATACGTATAAATAAGTTGACAGAATCTAGCAAATAAACAACATCTCGATCCTCTGTCATCCTATCCCCAATAAAACCAATTATTCCAGTTGCAAAATCAAAATGAGTTTGATGGATAATAGCATACCCGATGTGCTGACTCAGAATTGGGATGGCATAAAATTTGAACACTTGTTGCCAAAAGCCTTGGTGATGCAATCGAAGAAGAAACTCCATTCTCTTCTGATATTAGCCCGTTTCAACTGTCCAAGTTTCGTCAGACTCTTTTCATATCCCAAATCAGTCATTAACCCCCGAAGTTCTGATTCCTCTGGTATAGAGAAGGTACAATCTTCTGGAAGATGTAATGCTCTTCGTACTGTACCAGGAGTGACTACATAGGATGAATCACCCACTTGGAAGATAATACTGGGAGTTCCTCGTTTACCCACCATCATTAAAAAACTCCAGTCCTCCAGAACCGCAGAACTTGTTGACTTGAAAATAATTCAGGCTGAGTTAAGGCGTACCCAACCTCACTAGTGCAAGAAGATCTTGCACAAAATGCAATTCAGATGGAGCTTCAGCATGATCAAGAATTGCAGCATAGTGTTTGGAACAAACTTTGCTCCATCAATGATTAAATCCCTTTGGTGCCATGTGAAAAAATATTGAAATTCAAGTATGCCTGTTAGGTGTTTGAGATAATGTCCTGTATGAAAAACCAACGTGAGAAAGAATGAGAAGGAGAGTACAAGTAAGAAGAGAGATAAAGGATAAAGAAAATAAAAGATTAAAGAAATCTTCTCTCTGTTGTTCTTATTACTCTGAAAAAAAATGTTACCGTTGGACACCTGTCAGACATGCAGTAATAACGGATAGTTACTGGGCTCGAGAAAACAGGAATGATTACTTACCCAGTTGCCTTGTTTCAAGGAAAAACCATTTCATTATCAAGACACAGTTTTAATTCAAAATTTAAACCGTTAACTGATTGAATTATTTTTCACTGCAACATTAATATTCTAAAATGAATCATGTTAAAAATGACCGAGATAATTTCGATGAATAAGTGCTGACAAAGAATCAGAACTTAAATAAAGACAAAATTTAAATGGTCATCAGAATATCAAGCAGGATTTAACAACACAAGATAAAATAACTCAGAGACAAAATCTTGAAGTAAAAACAGTTTTCATTAATATCAAGTCAATACATATATGAAATAGAAATTACATCAATACAAGATTTTCCCTAAGCTTCTAATCCTAACGTCAACAGCTTTAGTCCTAGCTAAGAAGCCTGACAAAGCTGAGGATGAAGAAGAACAGGAAGAACGAGATTAAGTCATCTTCCTCTTCCTATCTTCGACAAACAAGATGGCGAGTCGTATGATTCGCTCTTGCTGACGGATACGACGAAGGTGAAGGTCTCTTCGAACGCCACCAGATCACGTTTGATAACCTCTGGAAATTGAATCCAGAGATTGTAGGGATGTTGGTGATAGGGTAGGGAGTTGGAATTCCATTCAAAAAGACATGCACAGTCTCATCACAAATTGTAGAACCAGCCAAATTCAGCCATTTGTGATAGTAAATGAAAAACAAGACTGAATTTGTGATACAAGTGTGATGAGAAGATTAATGTGAAGTGGCTGTGTATATAGGCAAGAGAATGCCAAGAGACGCAAAGATATTTAATGCTGACAGGTAGAATTAATTCTACCTCGTCTCCCTAGACTTTGAAAAAGAATAACAGTCATTGGAAAGAGGAATCATGGTCTGGAAGAACATAATTTCTTAACTCGAAAAAGGAATGCTCATCTTAGTAAATACTCATACAAGTTCTTAGTTATGAACGTCAGAACTTAATCATCAGAACGTGTAACTAGAACTTGTCCTCAGAATTTGTGCAAAAATGACACAATGACTGTTTATCTAAAATAACATAGACCACCACAGAAATTTTCATCATTCAGATGGAGTGATTAGTGTGTGCATTAAGCGAAATAACAGACAAAGAGTAAAGTATGATCTACTTCAGTACATCTTAGAAATAAGTCATAATTAAAATTTTGCTAAAGAGCTGTCATTATCCTGAAACCTACTGATAAATGAGTTCATGCATGAGTCCACCTCAACTGTTTTTGTGCTAATTTTATGCATCTTTAAAATTCTCTTTTACAGTGGCTTCTCAGTGTAAGTGAGTCACGACTGCTTATCAGAATTTATGCTTTTATCAGAGTATTTCTCCAGTAATCATAGAGTGTGAAAAGTCACCAAGAAAATATTTTGCTTTTCTAATGCATATTTGCTTAATACCAGCAATGCACTTGGGTCGTCCCTTTCACATTTTTACTCTAGATCTCAAAGGAGTACCTGATTTTTTTTTTTTTTTTAATAAGAGAGGTCTATCAGCACTTAGTACATTCAGCAGTTTTACTAGTATCAGAACTTAACAGATGAGTAGCATTATTCTAATTTGTGACTTAGTAATTTGTTAGGTCACACTTTCACTATAGAGGGGGTGAATACAGTGTTTTTACAATCAAATCAAACTTCAAGAACTTATGTAACAGAAAACAAACTTTATTGAAACAATAAACTCTGTTACAATCTGGAACTGTTATCTCTCAGTGATGAACAAAATATCACGAGAGCTGCTAGGGTTACAGTAAATAATATTCTCGATAATGATAACACTTATAGTGTAAACCCTATGTCTGTGTTTATATACTACACAGTTACAAGATAATCACTAATTGATATGGAATATAATTCTGCTTCCTAATATATATCAATCAGATATCTTCTATTCCAAGTATTCCATTCTTCACGGAATTCCTTCTTCATGCATATCTCTTCTTATGTTTATCTTGATCTTCTTAACTTCAATCAGCTACTGTCCTTATCTGATCGTCCTTCAGCACTTAAGTTCTAATATCTATCTCCTGATGACATAAGTACTGATATCCCTTAAGTTCTGACGTCCAGTATAAGTACTGATCAGTTAAGTACTGATTTGTTCTGTTCAAATAAGATCTGAAATCTAAACATAAAACATATTAGCCATGACATTATCAAATATATCTAACAGGCAGCCACGTAGCAAATAACAAGGATACGTGTTAATTTCTATTTATAAGAAGTTGACACGTATCCTTTAATACTGGAAACAAAATATTAACCCCGAAATCTGAAATAAACGGACTAAGGTGTACGAAAGATGATTTCAGAAAATTTCGAAAATAATATCAAAATGTCACAAATATCCCGAAGTTTACCAAAACATAAATTTTGAAATTTTTAAAACAATTTTTTTAGGTGCACTTTGTACCCGCTTTTTAACAAATAACGAAACGACGCGCGGGTGAAACTAATCCCAAAAATTTCCAAAATAATTTTAAAATTCTCAAAATATTATAAACTTCGTAAAATATGAGTTTCATAATTTTTGAAAATTTCCATAATTAAATATGGATTTTACAACCAAACACACTCAGAAAATCATTTAAAAATAAATAATTAATAAAATATTGATTTTTCACTTTTATAAAGTCCTAAAAATAATTATTAAAATTATAAAATTATAAAACTAATTTTAAAGACAATCCAAATATTTATAGAATTAAAACTGTAATAAAATCACTTTTACAAGCGAAATAAAATCGTATAACTCTCAAATAAAACACATAATCCAATTCTCATATTAGCATATCACAAATAATTAAGTAGCAATCAACAACTACTGCCAGGTATCAATGCACCTGTATTTAATTATTCAAATCTTAATTACACTATTAAATATTGAAATAAAAAGAAAAATACACGAGTCGTTATAAGGGGGGTTGGATACAATTGTATAAATGTTTCGAACAAGTAATAAAATATAACACCTTTTTATATTTCTAATAAAAACTGTTACAAAATCCTCTCAAGAAATAGTGATGTTCTTGAGAGTTGCTAGGTCGAATGATACTCGAGATCGATACACTAAGTGATGACCTAAACTGTGTTTATACTACACAGCTACAACAAATCAATCTAAGATACGTATTACCAAAAGCTAACTGAAACTGATACATATCTTTAACTTAATAGATAAAGTCCTATAACTCAGACGTAAAAGATATCTGCTCCACATTACAAGGAACAGAACAAATCCTTTAAGCAGACTGGCTTCAAATACTGATGACATCCAAATGCTGATGATGTATCAAATCCTGACGATACATCAGGTACTGATGACACCCGAACAGCCAGATCTTGAGCTTCTTCTGATCATTGAGAATTCAATATGTAAAAATCTCCCCCAATTTATGATTAATGTAATAAAGCACAAATTCCATTCTCAATGATGCCAAAACCAATCTACAAAATATACAAGGAGTAAAGCTTAGTTCAGTATCTTCAGATAACTCACTGTTATTTCCAGAAAGTTTTTCAATCTTTCTTCCTCCTTGTCTCGTAGGACTTTAACAAGCGTTTTCTTCAACTCTCTATTTTCTTCAGTGTCTTCTCCAAGCTGATAGATGGCTGATCTCAACTTAGAAATTGAGCTTTTGCTTATCTCAAGGTCATTAATCAACATGAAGCTCAAACCGACATCTTCATGATCAGGACTGAAAGATAACTGAGGACTGTTGAGAAAAACTTGTAGCACTGCAGCTCCCTTTTTCATCTTCATTTCTTGACCAGTATAAGTTCTATACTCAGGAACATAATCACAATTGTATTTATCATCTTTTGTCATAACTCTTCTTCTGATGACTTCAAGTATCATAGAAGACCAGTTTCTGGTGACACTGTTCTCAACTCTAAGAAGATAGTGAATGTATTTCAATTCTGTCACAGTCTTCATTAAGAGTTACTGCAATGTAAAGCTCTTTACTTTACCATCCCTGAAAAAGTACAAAATCTCTTCTCTGACATCATTATCATTTATCTTTCTATGGACAATCTTCCAGGTTTAACTTTCTCAAGTTTTGAAGGAGAAATTCTTTCAGCAAGATTCTCTGTCAGAGTATTTGTATCCACCAGACCAGGTCTTAAAATCTCCATATTAGAATGACCAATGCCTCCTCTGGTTCGAGATTTGATAAGTTTCAGTTTCTCATTGTATTCCACCCAAGAAAGTTTCTTGATGGACTTATCAAGATCTTCTTGTTTTGAAATAGAATCTCTTAACCCAGCAGGCACAAATTCAACATGCTTGAACCCTTTAGGATAATCGAATGTATGAATATCTTTCCATCTTCTATCCTTCTTGCTAAAAAAGCATAACTTGTAGACAGATCACTAATATTCCCTTTTGTTTTATGCCATAGCTCTCTCTTTGATTTTAAAACTCTCTGTATATATTCTTTGCATGTTTGATCAGCTTTCCTCCTATCAACCTTTTTCTTTTTCATCAACCTCTGAAGTATGAGGTGACTACTGGAGTAAGGGCTGAATCATTTAATGCTTCGATCACCTTTTCATCAGAGTCAAAATCAGTTATCAGGTTCATAGCATCAGGATCTGCTTTTACCTCAGGATTTGTGTCTGCATCAGGAGTTACATTCTAATTTATTATATCAGCTTGATCAATGTCAGTGGTTGATCTTTTCTTCCTTGGTATAATCAACTCTTCTGGCTTCTGAACTTCTTCATCTTTTTCATGTCCTTCATGTCCTTGTACAGGAACATACCCTTCTCTGGATAGAAAATTCAGAAAAGTAGAGTTAAATGCAGTCACTTGACTTGATTTAGAATTTATTTCTCCTCTTCCTCTTCCTCTAGCTCTTATAGATCTCCCACCTCTTTTTCCTCTTCCTTTAGAAGTGTTAGCTTCAGCTTCAATTTGAGCCATTAACTCCTTTTGTTGCATAACTGCTTCTTCATGTGTTAGATAAGGAAATTCTTCAGTTATATACCCAAGAGCACTCTTAGCATTCTTTTGCTCAAACTTCTTGTCTTTGTAATACAAGACAATATCTTCACCTGTTTCCTTATGCCTATAAGGAAAGAACAACCCTTTAGCGTCTGCTAAATTAGGGATTGTAATATCCTCATCCTCGGAAGCACCAGCAGTAATCTTGTGCTTGGCTTTATAAGCACCAGTAGACTTCATTTATCCTGAAGGATCATTATTCTTATAATATAGAGGTTGTTGAGCAATAGAAGCAATTTGAACATCTGTAACTGGATTATTATCATTTTTATCACCATCACCATCAATATCTTTATCCTTTGTCTGAATAGAATTTGGTGTACATTTTGTAGCAACTATCTTCTCCCCCTTTTTGGCATCAGTATTTGAAAGAAGAGAAAACAGAGCATCCAGTTGCCACCTACATAAGAGATCTTTTCTTCTAAGGAGGAAATGCTAGAAG